>NC_060181.1:30042729-30087729 GCF_021184085.1 Oncorhynchus gorbuscha | reverse complement strand
CTACAGCTAAGCGTTCAACACCATAATGCCCTCAAAACTCATCACTAAGCTAACTAACACCCTGGGACTAAACACCTCCCTCTACAACTGGACCCTGGACTTACCACCAGGTGGTAAGGGTGGTAACAACACATCTGTCACGCTGATCTTCAACACTGAGGGCCCCTCAGGGGTGCGTGCTCAGTCCCATCCTGTACTCCCTGTTCATGATTGCATGGCCAAGCACGACTCAAACACCGTCATTAAGTTTGCCGATGACACAACAGTGGTAGGTCTGATCACCGAAAATGATGAGACAGCCTATAGAGAGGAGGTCAGAGACCTGGCAGTGTGGTGCCAGGATAACAACTTCTCCTTCAACATGATCAAGACAAAGGAGACGCCCCCATTTTCATTGACAGGGCAGGTTGAGAGCTTCAAGATCCTTGGTGGCCACATCACTAACAAACTATCATGGTCCAAATACACCAAGACAGTCGTGATGAGGGTACGACAAAGCCCATTCCCTCTCAGGAGACTGAAAAGATTTGGCATGGGTCCTCAGATCCTCAAAACGTTCTGTAGCTACACCATTGAGAGCATCCTGACTGGTAGCATCAACGCCTGGTATGGCAACTGCTGATCAAATGGCTACCTGGACTATTTGTATTGTGTCCCCCCCCATTTTTACGCTGCTGCTACTTTATTTATTATCCATGCATAGTCACTTTACCTCTATCTACATATTACCTCCATTACCTCGATTGGCTCTGTACCGGTACCCCCTGTATATGGCTTCGCTACTGTTATTATATTGTTGCTCTTTAATTATTTGTTATTTTTCTATTTTTATTCTTTATTTTTATTTTGTATTTTGTTTTTAGTTGATTTTAGTCAATGCTTTTTTAACACTTGTTTTTCTTAAAACAGCATTTTTGGTTAAGTAAGCATTTCACTGTAAGGTCTACACTTGCTGTATGTGACGAATACAATTTGATTAGATTTGATTTGATTTTATGGTAGAGTTGCCAGAGTGGCCAGACGAAAGCCATTCCTCAGTAAAACGCACAATAGCCCTCTTTGAATTTGCCAAAAGGCGCCTAAATCACTCTCAGACCATAAGAAACAAGATTCTCTGGTCTGATGAAACCAATATTGAACTCTTTGGCCTGAATGCCAAGCGTCACTTCTGGACGAAACCTGGCACCATCCCTACGGTGAGGCGTGGTGGTGGCAGCGTGGTGGTGGGATTGGATGACTAGTCAGGATCAAGGCAAAGATGAACAGAGCAAAGTACAGAGAGATCCTTGATGAAAACCTGCTCCAGAATGCGAAGGACCTCAGACTGGGGTGAAGGTTAACCTTCCAGCAGGACAACAACCCTCAGCACACAGCCAAGACAACCCAGGAGTGGCTTCATGAAAGGTCTCTGAATGTCCTTGAGTGTCCAAGCCAGAGCCCAGACTTGAACCCGATCTAACATCTCTGGAGAGACCTGAAAATGGCTGTGCAGCCACGCTCACCATCCAACCTGACAGAGCTTGAGAGGATCTACAAAGAAGAATGGGAGAAACTCCCCAGATACAGGCGTGCCAAGCTTGTAGCGTCATACCCAAGAAGAATCTAGGCTGTAATCACTGTCAAAAGTGCTTCAACAAAGTACTGAGTAAAGAGTCTGAAGACTTATATAAACGTAATATTTCAGTTCAACATTTTTAATACATTTTCAAAAATGTCTAAAAACCTGCTTTGCCTTTTTGTTACAGATAGGCTGTAACAAAATGTGGAAAAGGTAGAGGGGTCTGAATACTTTCCGAATACACTGTATCTCTAGCTTAAACCGACAGATTTTGATGGGGATTTATTATGCTAATCATATTTCTGCGGGGTGCGGACATCAACTATAGGGGGCTTTAGACACCTATGCCTGCTCGTCCAGTGCCTATAGCAAGCAGTAGCTTCATCAAGTCGCAAACATGTATTATCACACAGGCACACAGCTACAGTCCTTACACACCTATAGGCCTACATCCTTATCCAGTACATTGGGGCATAGTTAGCCTACATAAAGGCTGTGTCCGAAATGGCCCCGGTCAATAGTAGTGCACTAAAGGCCTACAGTATATAGAATTAGGTGCCATTTGAGATGTAGCTCAAGCTTTTAACAAAAAAACATTTCACTAAACTCTGTGGAACTGTGTAGATGTACTCAACATTCACAAGATGAAGAGCAATGTAATATGTCTTGTCAATTGATTTAGCTATAATTACGTAGATTTATAGAGATGGGCTCTAAGTGAGATGACTGAACAGGTGCTCTAAGAATTGAAATAGCCTTTTACACTTTACACAGACTAAAAAGACAAGTCATTAGGACATAATTGACACGGAATGAATTGAAATGAATTGAAATGGGGCTCTTTTTTGGGGAAGGGCGACATCTACGTCTTTGATCTTTGACTGCGAGTGAGACTATGTGTGCGTCCCAAATGACACCTTATTCTGTATATAGTGCACTACTTTTGTCCAGAGCCCTGTGGAGTCTGGTCAAAAGTAGTGCACTATACAGGGAATAGGGTGCCATTTGGAATGTAGTCAGTGATTGACCTGCAGAAATAGCTCCCTATAATGATAAGGAGCTAACGTTTTTTTTACCTAACGACTCAAACTTCTAATTCTTTCCTACTTTGCTAAAGCAGTACACCTGCCTTGCCTTATGACAGGGCCGCTCAATAGAAGCAATCTACCACCGCTAGAAAGCCGCTAGTGAAGCTGTTAGAAAAAACATCAAACATCATAGAAGTGAAATAACATCTATCGTCATGGCTGATGCAGGCTGCCAAATCTGCTTCTCTGCAGGTGTGTCTATTTAACCAGCCCCCACTCAGCCTCCACACCATACTGAGTTAGAAGGAACTGGGAGTGGATGTCAGAACAAAATCGGCCAAATGAATCATAACCGCTTTATGTGCCAGGTTTCCTGTCATGCGAGTGCAGAACGGCAAGACATGCTCACGTCAATACGTTGTAAATTGGGTATTATTCAGATGTCATTCCAGTGTTTTAGAGGAATATGATAGGGGAAATGAGTGGTACATTGCAGGAATCAGAGAGGAGAGAAGGGGAATTGACGTACCAGTATGTTCGAGGAGAGAGGAAATAGCTATGTACTGCTATGTTATTGTCCTCCATCAAAGCCTATTCAGGGGAAGGCATCAGCTTGTTTCTCAAATTGTAGCTTTAATGTCGGCCTGCCATACCATTTATTGTACTTAACACAGTGATTCTAGAGCCCTATTACCATCTCCATGACCTGTGCCCACCTTTACTGATGTAGAAGAGCAACTCAACTCTACAGGAGTCTCCTCATCATAGACTTGTTCACATTGTTACATTTTTACATTCATCTGATATTGGCAATGTCAATTTCATAAATAAAACCATAGCTCTGTTTTGAATCAATGAATGGAGTCATCTCTCATCTGTTATTGGGAGCACACAATATTCCTTTAATACTCCATTTATTTTACACACGTTGTCCTGGGCTCATCTCCAGCAGAAAAAGGTTGGATTTGTTGTAACAGCTGTGTGGTGATATGTTCTTTCTTGCGCTAAAGCCAAACGTTAAAATGTGGCAATAATGAAACACAGATGGTATGCTGCTATGTCACTTGCCAATACAAAATCTCAGTCCTCCAGACTGTTTTCATAACATAATTATTTATGTGTATGTTTCTGTACAAAAACTATCTACCAAATAAGCTACACCCTATTTGTGTGAGCTTACATCATAAATACTTATTTGTGTCCATTACATCTCTCTTCTTCTGAGTGCTGTGGGTGGCTAACAGTGACTCAAATCCTAATGAGAACAATAGAAGGGACAGAAAAATAAAATACTGTCCAGGCAACCTGATGCATCTGTCTCTCAGATATGGTTGCCATGGATACAAAAGTCCACACAAAAGGAAGGCAATTAGGTGTGAGGAGAAATGTTGACATGGAAATTAGCACACAATAACCATGGCGAAACTGCCAAACTACACCAGACACGTAACGTAAGTGTAGTGCACAGTAGTGAAACACTCGCTCTTCTGAAGTGTAAAGAAAAAATATAATTTAAAAAAGGACCTCTTGCTTTTGCTTACTGCCTCCATTAGCTGCTTCTGGTGTTACATGCCGAAAATAATGCTCCCGGAATGCTTGCATTGTAGTTTCTCAGTAAAGATGCAGTCTGAAGGTTTGGAGCATGAGACGATCCACCCTGCAGCCTGCAGCTACCGTGGGGAGTCTTTACGTGTCTAATCATTCCCAGTCCCCTGAGTCGCCATGCTAATTAGTTCTGAAATATAAATCAGAGTCCTGCTATTCACTTTCATTAAAAGTTGAGACCATTTCATCAGCCATCTAGAGATATGACACGTATTTATCCTCCAGGGTTATGAGAGAGCTCTATTTGGGTTAGAGGATAGAATATAAAATGTCAAACATTTCAGAGATATTTCCATAATGTGGTCCCAAAAAAAGACAAATGTGGAAACATGTAACCCTAACTCTCATGTTAGTTCTCATCTCAGAATCTACATAACGGTGTCGCTATTCCTCATTCTATGCAAATGACAGGATATGGCATTTCAAAGGAATTTGTTCATCACATTCTTGGTCAGGATTCTTATGTCAGTCTGTTTGAGCTCCAAACGAATAATGTGGGAAATGTTAGTCTGATCTCTCGCTGTTTAACTAGAGACGGTGTGATAGAACCCTTCATTTGTTTATAGCTACAGTATCTTAAGATGAATGCACTAACTGCATGTCGCTCTGGATAAGAGCGTCTGCTAAATGACTGAAATGTAAATGTACTCCAGGGGAATCAACTCTACTGGTCCGTATTATTCAGCTTACGTGATTTGCCTGTTTGATCTTTTTCTCCATCTGTCTGGTTTGAATTGATATGAGTCAGTTTCGATTTTAAACTTAGTGGAAGAGTCAGTTATGATTTCTCACATGTAACGTAGATGTTTTTTAAAATATTATTTCATCTACAGTAGGCAGCCTAGCAGTTAGAGTGTTGGGCCAGTAACTGAAAAGTTGCTAGTTCGAATCCCTGAGCCGACAAGGTGAACAATCTGTCGATGTGCCCTTGAGCAGGGCACTTGACACTAATTGCTCCATTCGCTGTGACCCCACTCTCCGAGGGTGTCTCAGGGGGAGTTGGGATATGCTAAAAACACATTTCCAATTCACACATGCATATTAATACACAGTTGTACATGTGAGAGGACAAATATAAACACCCACCTTATTATTTTAAAACCTACTCTCTAATATCTAGCCCCTCAAGTGATGATGAATTAGGATGAATCACAGGATCTGTGTGTTTCTTTGTGTTACGCGCCACCTGTTACCTCTACGTTGGTGCCCGCCCTGGTCTCTTCACTCTGCCCAGGCTGACATGGGGAACTTAGGGGTTGAACCTACTGTAGTGTAGTTTGACTGGGAGGTAAAGCAACAGCCACCCGGGGAGAGTTGCCACTCTCACCAGGTACAGGGAGGTCACACCAGATCACAGGGAGGTGGTGTATGCTGTTCAGGTCACCTGGAGGTCAAGAACCTGGAGAAGGTTATGTTGATACAACAGACGGACACCAGGGATGTATAGTGCACTGACTATTACATGAGCTGAGGATCAATGTTTTAAGACAACATTCACTTTTCAGAATGAGCACTTTCATATTGACCGACCACCCCTGTTTATTTCAACTGGTCAGAGGACTGGCTTCAGATGAGCACAGCTTTGGAAACAAGTGTTTATACTGTGCTATCCTCTAGTTTTACATTGTACATTATGTTGCTTATATATTGTACATAAATAAATACATTTAATAAATTCATTAAATTCAAAGATGTTCCCTTTTCTGTTCTTAGAGCCCGATTCCGACAGAATTTACGCGTGCGTAAATGGAACATAATTCCCATTTATGCACTTTTCTCTTTATGCGTATTCTGACCTTATCAAGGCACAAGGCGAGACCCAGATGCAGACATGGGAGGCAGATGGTTGGAGTCTTACAATGTTTATTAATCCAAAGGGGTAGGCAAGAGAATGGTCGTGGACAGGCAAAAAGGTCAAAACCAGATCAGTCCAGGAGGTACAGAGTGGCAGACAGGCTCGTGGTCAAAGCAGGCAGAATGGTCAGGCAGGCGGGTACAAAGTCCAGAAACAGGCAAGGGTCAAAATCAGGTGGACTAGAAAAAGGAGAATGCAAAAAGTAAGAGAATGGAGAAAACGCTGGTTGACTTGAAAACATACAAAACGAACTGGCACAGATACTGGAAACACATGGATAAATACACTGGGGAAAACAAGCGACACCTGGAGGGGGTGGAGACAATAATGAGGACACGTGAAACAGATCAGGGTGTGACAGACCTTGAATTTAAACATAAGAATAGTATGCTATTCGTTTTGGGTGGATATTGAATAAATGAATGTGGGGTGGATGTGTGTCTACAGATATATAGCCTTGTTATTGTTATTTTATTGTGTAAATTTGTATTATTTTTACTTTAGTTTATTTGGTAAATATTTTCTTAACTCTTCTTGAACTGCAGGATCCGCCCCTTTTTTTCAATTTTTGCCTAAAATGAGATACCCAAATCTAACTGCCTGTAACTCAGGCCCTGAAGCATGGATATGCATATTCTTGGTACCATTTGAAAGGATACACTTTGAAGTTTGTGGTACTGTGAAAGGAACGTAGGAGAATATAACAGAACAGATCTGGTAAAAGATAATACAAAGAACAAAACATGCAGCTTTTTTTGTACCATCGTCTTTGAAATGCAAGAGAAAAGCCATCATGTATTATTCCAGCCCAGATGCAATTTAGATATTGGCCAATAGATGGCAGCAGTGTATGTGCAATGTTTTAGACGGATCCAATGAACCATTGCATTTCTGTTCAAAATGTTGTATCAAGACTGCCCAAATGTGCCTAATTTGTTTATTAACTTCTTGACGCTACCCATCCCTTTAGTGGGATAATTGTCATCAACAACTGCTGAATAGCATAGCGCCACATTCACATAATATTACTACAAATATTTATATTCATGAAATCACAAGTGCAATATTGCAAAACACAGTTTAGCCTTTTCTTAATCCACCTGTCGTGTCAGATTTTGAAATGATGCTTTGCAGCGAAAGCGATCCAAGCGTGTGTACATTTATCGATCACATGACAAAACATTAAGTACACTTAACATCAGGTAGCTTGGCTACGAAAATCAGAAAAGCAATCAAATTAATCCTTTACCTTTGATGATCTTCAGATGTTTTCACTCATGAGACTCCCAGTTACACATTAAATGTTCCTTTTGTTCCATAAAGATTATTTTATATCCAAAATACCTCCATTTGTTTGGCGCGTTATGTTCAGAAATCCACAGGAAAGATCGGTCACGGCAACGCAGACGAAAATTCCAAATAATATCCGTAAAGTCCACAGAAACATGTCAAACGTTTTTATAATCAATCCTTAGGTTGATTTTAAAATCTATAATCAATAATATATCAACCGCAAATGTCTTTATCAGTAGGAGAGGGAAAAACAATAGCTGTCCAAACTGTTGCTTGAGCAAAACTCATGTGACCACCTGACGCGATGTTATCTTTCTGGCTCATTTTTTCAAAATAAAAGCCTGAAACTATGTCTGAAGACTGTTGACACCTTGAGGAAGCGATAGGAAAATGAATCTGGTTGATAATCCTTTAAATGGAGCAAAGGGAAGCTATGGAACATTGAGTTTTCAAAATAGAAGCCACTTCCTGTTTAGCTTTTTCTCAGGGTTTCGCCTGCAATATCAGTTCTGTTATACTCACAGACAATATTTTAGTATTTTCTATCCCAATCTGTCAATTATATGCATATTCTAGCATCTGGTCCTGAGAAATAGGCCATTTTCTTTGGGAACGTTATTTTTCCAAACATAAAATTAGTGTCATAAGGTGAATGCACCAATTTGTAAGTAAAAGCTCTGGATAAGAGCGTCTGCTAAATGACTTAAATGTAAATGATAAATGTGCCCCCGAGCTTCAAGAGTTTAACAACTTTTCATGTTCAAAACTGTGCACTTTCCTCAAACAATAGCATGGTATTATTTCACTGTAATAACTACTGTAAATTGGAGACTGCAGTTAGATTAACAAGAATTTAAGCTTTCTGCCAATATCAGATATGTCTATGTCTGGGGAAATGTTATTGTTGTATTAACCTACGTTAGCTCAACCATTAGCTCAACCGTCCCGTGAAAGGGATCCCGAAGAATTAAGGGCTTGTCACGGTAAGGTCTACAGTTGCTGTATTCGGTGAATGTGACAAATAATGTTTGATTTGATTTGAGATACGCCATATTCTGACCTTGACCTAATTCCCTAATAATTCCACCACGTTTACGTGTGAGAAAACCATGAATAAGGTCTAGGAAACCTACCAATTCCAAGTGGGCAAAGCATCTACTTTATTTTTTTTGCTAGAAATAACACTGAGCTATTGATAAGTGTTAGGTAAATTAGTAATCCGTTTGGATAATGGAATTGTAAATATAAATGAGACTTGTTTTAGATCTATTTAGTCTTATATTCGCAAGAGACAAATGTGACTCGTTTCAGGAAACTAGGCGTATGTCTCAATTCAATTCAACGTCTCAGACACAAGAGACAAGAGGCATGTGGCAGGGTCTACAGTCAATCACGGACTATAAGAAGAAACCCAGCCCAGTCACGGACCAGGATGTCTTGCTCCCAGGCAGACTAAATTACTTTTTTGCCCGCTTTGAGGACAATACAGTGCCACTGACACGGCCTGCAACGAAAACATGCGGTCTCTCCTTCACTGCAGCCGAGGTGAGTAAGACATTTAAACGTGTTAACCCTCGCAAGGCTGCAGGCCCAGACGGCATCCCCAGCCGCGCCCTCAGAGCATGCGCAGACCAGCTGGCCGGTGTGTTTACGGACATATTCAATCAATCCCTATACCAGTCTGCTGTTCCCACATGCTTCAAGAGGGCCACCATTGTTCCTGTTCCCAAGAAAGCTAAGGTAACTGAGCTAAACGACTACCGCCCAGTAGCACTCACTTCCGTCATCATGAAGTGCTTTGAGAGACTAGTCAAGGAGACCATATCACCTCCACCCTACCTGACACCCTAGACCCACTCCAATTTGCTTACCGCCCAAATAGGTCCACAGATGATGCAATCTCAACCACACTGCACACTGCCCTAACCCACCTGGACAAGAGGAATACCTATGTGAGAATGCTGTTCATCGACTACAGCTCGGCATTCAACACCATAGTACCCTCCAAGCTCGTCATCAAGCTCGAGACCCTGGGTCTTGACCCCGCCCTGTGCAACTGGGTACTGGACTTCCTGACGGGCCGCCCCCAGGTGGTGAGGGTAGGCAACAACATCTCCTCCCCGCTGATCCTCAACACGGGGGCCCCACAAGGGTGCGTGAGCCTTCTCCTGTACTCCCTGTTCACCCACGACTGCGTGGCCATGCACGCCTCCAACTCAATCATCAAGTTTGCGGACGACACAACAGTGGTAGGCTTGATTACCAACAACGATGAGACGGCCTACAGGGAGGAGGTGAGGGCCCTCGGAGTGTGGTGTCAGGAAAATAACCTCACACTCAACGTCAACAAAACTAAGGAGATGATTGTGGACTTCAGGAAACAGCAGAGGGAAAACCCCCCTATCCACATCGATGGAACAGTAGTGGAGAGGGCAGCAAGTTTTAAGTTCCTCGGCATACACATCACAGACAAACTGAATTGGTCCACTCACATTGACAGCGTCGTGAAGAAGGCGCAGCAGCGCCTCTTCATCCTCAGGAGGCTGAAGAAATTCGGCTTGTCACCAAAAGCACTCACAAACTTCTACAGATGCACAATCGAGAGCATCCTGGCGGGCTGTATCACCGCCTGGTACGGCAACTGCTCCGCCCTCAACCGTAAGGCTCTCCAGAGGGTAGTGAGGTCTGCACAACGCATCACCGGGGGCAAACTACCTGCCCTCCAGGACACCTACACCACCCGATGTTACAGGAAGGCCATAAAGATCATCAAGGACATCAACCACCCGAACCACTGCCTGTTCACCCCGCTATCATCCAGAAGGCGAGGTCAGTACAGGTGCATCAAAGCTGGGACCGAGAGACTGAAAAACAGCTTCTATCTCAAGGCCATCAGACTGTTAAACAGCCACCACTAACATTGAGTGGCTGCTGCCAACACACTGTCATTGACACTGACCCAACTCCAGCCACTTTAATGATGGGAATTGATGGGAAATGATGTAAATATATCACTAGCCACTTTAAACAATGCTACCTTATATAATGTACTTACCCTACATTAATCATCTCATATGCATATGTATATACTGTACTCTACATCATCGACTGCATCCTTATGTAATACATGTATCACTAGCCACTTTAACTATGCCACTTTGTTTACTTTGTCTACATACTCATCTCATATGTATATACTGTACTCGATACCATCTACTGTATGCTGCTCTGTACCATCACTCATTCATATATCCTTATGTACATATTCTTTATCCCCTTACACTGTGTATAAGACAGTAGTTTTGGAATTGTTAGTTAGATTACTTGTTGGTTATCACTGCATTGTCGGAACTAGAAGCACAAGCATTTCGCTACACTCGCATTAACATCTGCTAACCATGTGTATGTGACAATTAAAATTTGATTTGATTTGATTTGTCTCATGTTACTACTTCACAGGAGTGCCATTTGAACATAAACTTTTTAAAAATCAAAATGCATTTTTTGGCAGGTATACCTTCTGGAAAATGTGAACTTTCATGTGTCTTAATTACAAACAAGTATGCCATCTGTAAAAATGAATACAATTCTTAAATTATGAGCCTATTTGGTTAAGCCACGGATAAAGACACCAACCTTCCCGCTAGTCACAATTGGCTGAGATAATGAGTGGGCTGGACATGCTGAGAGATGAGTTCTGATTGGTCTGGTGTTTGATTGCAAATATGCAGACGGAGTCAAAAAGAGAACACACAGAAGGTTGTTGTATAAAACACCTGTCTACGGATTACATCTTCAAACTAAGGGAAACCATGGAATTCATGACAGAGAGGGAGAAGCATCCCTCCATGTATACGGCAAGAGTCTAACTGGCTACATTTTAAGATATGACACGTTTCTAATTTTCAGAAAGATGTTTTCATTTCAAGTTAAAGTGTACTGTTAACTAGCTAGCTAACGTTAGCTGGCTGGCTGGCTGGCTAGATAGCTAGGTAACATTACGTGAATGATCTGTGTAGTCACATTATTCATATCTCAGAGCCATTTGTATTGCTAGTTACAGCCTACTGTTAGGTAGCTAACATTGAACCTGGTTGGTTAGCTACCTGCAGATTCACGCAGGGTTGTAACGTTATGAGTTGGGATTATGGTTCATTGTTTAGCTAGCTGGCTACATGTCTTAAAAAAAGACTCCACTATGTACAGTTGAATTCGGAAATGTACATAAAACTTATTTTTCAACCACTCCACAAATTTCTTGTTAACAAACTATAGTTTTGGCAAGTTGGTTAGGATATCTACTTTGTGCATGACACAAGTCGTTTTTCCAACAATTGTTTACAGACAGATTATTTCACTTATGATTCACTGTATCACAATTCCAGTGAGTCAGAAGTTTACATCCACTATGTTGACTGTGCCTATAAACTGCTGGAAAACTCCATAAAAAATGTAATGGCTTTAGAAGCTTCTGTTGGGCTAATTGACATAATTTGAGCCAATTGGAAGTGTACCTGTGGATGTATTTCAAGGCCTACCTTCGAACTCAGTGCCTCCTTGCTAGACATCATGGGAAAATCAAAAGAAATCAGCCGAGACCTCCTTTTTGACCTCCACAAGTCTGGTTCACTCTTGGGGGCAATTTCCAAACACTTGAAGGGACCATGTTCATCTGTACAAACAATTGTATGCAAGTATAAACACCATGGGACCATCTCCTAGAGATGAATGTACTTTGGTGTGAAAAGTGCCAATCAATCCCAGAACAACAGCAAAGGACCTTGTGAATATGCTGGAGGAGACGGGTACAAAAGTATCTGTATCCACAGTAAAAGGAGTCCTATATCGGCATAAGCTGAAAGGTCGCTCAGCAAGGAAGAAGCCACTGCTCCAAAACCACCATAAAAAAGCCAGACTACAGCTTGCAACTGATTGTACTTTTTGGAGAAATGTCCTCTGGTCTGATGAAACAAAAATAGAACTGTTTGGCCATAATGACCATTGTTATGTTAGGAGGGAAAAGGGGAGGATTGCAAGCCAAAGAACACCATCCCAACCATGAAGCACAGGGGTGGTAGCATCATGTTGTGGTGGTGCTTTGTTGCAGGAGGGTCTGGTGCACTTCACAAAATAGATGGCTTCATAGGGAAAGACAGTTGTGGATATATTGAAGCAACATCTCAAGACATCAGTCAGGAAGTTAAAGCTGGGTCCCAAATGGTTCTTCCAAATCGACAATGACCCCAAGTATACTTTCAAAGTATACTTTTGTGGCAAAATGGCTTAGGACAACAAAGTCAAGGTATTGGAGTGGCCATCACAAAGCCCTGCCCTCAATCCCATAGAAAATGTGTGAGCAGAACTGAAAAAGCGTGTGTGAACATGGAGGTCTACAAACCTGACTCAGTTACACCAGCTCTGTCAGAGGAATGGGCCAAAATTCACCCAACTTATTGTGGGAAGCTTGTGGAAGGCCACCCAAATTGTTTGTCCCAAGTTAAACAATTTAACGGCAATGCTACCAAATACTAATTGAGTGTATGTAAACTTTTGACCCACTGGAAATGTGATGAAAGAAATAAAAGCTGAAACAAATCATTATTTCAACTATTGTTATGACATTTCACATTCTTAAAATGAAGTGGTGATCCTAACTGACCAAAGATGGAATTTTTACTAGGATTACATTTCAGGAATTGTGAAAAACTGAGTTTAAATGTATTTGGCTAAGGGTTACTTCAACTGTAAGTAACTATTTCAATAGTATGTTCATGGTGTCACTGCGACAACTGTCAATAGACGTGGCTGGTAAATTCTCTCTGGATATCTACTCCAATTTCAGAGCACTCTCATCTGAGGGTACCAGAGCACAGAGTAACTGACGAATGTACGAGTGCTCAACACCTGTTGAATATGGCCAGTGTCAGTAAGCTTTGGCAAAAAAGCGTAATTAAATTGTTGCCATCAGCACAGTTGCAGTCACCAAACGCTCTGGATAACGTAAAAACAGCCTAACCAACTCTGCTAGGGAAGGTAAAATGGTCAGAGTGAGCAATTCTCTCATTTGTGTCCGGAAGTAGCTAGCAAGCTAGCCAATGTCAGCCAGTTAGCTTGGGTGCTTGACTGCTGTTGTTAGGTCAGAACGCTTTGATCAACCCTACTCCTTGGACAGAGCGTCCAGTGTGCACTCTGAACTCTCTGAGAGCATAACGCTCTGAATTTACAAACGGACAATCTGACAACAATCTGACAAGCTCTGAATTTCTGAACGCCCAGTGCACACTGGCACTTCAGATCAAATTTACGAACACACCCATAGTATAAAACAGCCTTTAGCCTTGAAATATTTGGTTGTTTAGTACATAGCCTCACATGAATCCTTAAAGAGATGGGTGAGGCTAAAGCTTAAGAGGGTGTAAACGATGCTGTGTATGGGTGTAGACAAAGGAGAGCTCTCCAGTAGGTTAACCAAAAAATTCAAGGGCAATTTTCTCAAAAGTGAGGTTACAAGTTTATCAACTTTCAATGCAGCATTACTTTCCATTTGTTCCTCAACTGTAGTGTATGATATACCATTTTCTAGCTCTGTTTCTACTTTTATCCAATGTAAAAAAAACACAATTTCAAAGTTTGCTACCAGCCATAATGCAGCAAACTGAAGCATATCAATTTATCAACTTTCCCACAGTAATGCTTATGAAATTCTGTGCGATTATGCAGAATTTAAATTGTTCAGCCTTTTAACTTGAAAAGATGGGCACTCTCGAAAGTCTTAATTATAGGCTACCCCGACTTTCTCTGTTTCCTATTTCTGTAATTTTAAATATGAGCCACTATCAGTATCGGCCGTCAGTAGGCATAGTAACCACACAAATTCAACTTAGTTCCGTTCAGTTGTTATAGCCTACATTATCATTCCATTTAATCACGTTGTTTTGTTTACCTTAATTTGCTTCATCTGTAAACACTGTCACGACCATGTAGTTGTTGCTGAGGATCATTAGTAACAGTTGATAATATATTTGAAAAGAAGACATGTAATCTAATTAAATCATTATGCAGCGAAGCGCAGACCAAGCCTTAACATTTTGAACCCGATTTACTTGGTTGTGTCATCATACAGTCCTATGGTTAGTGCAGGCAATAGACAGGAATAGCCTGCTATTGTACACTATTCTCCCTGATATAATTATATGAACTGAATGTGGCAATTTTCAAAATGAATCAAACCACCGTTTTGTTTCTTTCATGCTTAAAGTTGCTCCAAACCATATTTTAATGATTAATAAATAATTTCCTAAACCTAAATAATCTACATCAGTTTTTTTATGATTAATAAATAATTTCCTAAACCTAAATAATCTACAAGATCAGAGTATTTTGAAATCTACCAATTGGTGCTTAAACGGAGACGAATATGCATATATTTAGATGGAATTCTTTCACTGATCCTTAATATTCTGAACCCGTTTTCTCGATATATATATATTGAGTCTGTGGTCAGAATTCAAACTTAAAGGTACACCTTATTTAAAGGGATGTCTTAAGCTAATTTACACACCTTCATTAGGTAAGTCTGAATACAAACTACTGAGAAGTGCGTAGAAAAGGCGTGCGTTAAGAAAGGTGTAATTTCCTATGTCTGAATCGGGCCCTTAGAATATAAAGAAATGTAATAAATAAAAAAGAAAGGGAAAAAATAATTCTGAAAATCATTTGTGTCTGCTGACTGTGAGGTTGTGAGGTCAGACTGAAGACATTCTTCAACTGTGGAGAATGGTTGGAGTGCTGGGACTGCTGTGCTGGTAGGGTTACGGAGGCTGTGTGTGCGTATGGCCTCCTGAGGTGTAAGAGTGGGCCTTGTACCGCTGTACTGTGGTCTAAATTCCACTGCAGGGCTTCCCTATTCCAGAAACAGAGGCCCAGATACTCACTGAGGTTGCGTGCGCCCGTCCGTGTGTCCATGTGTGTGTCCTTTAATCCCAGGTACAGGGACAGATTCATTACCGGCCGTGATTCATCCTGCCAGAGAGAGTTGCAATCATCTTTAAATCACTTTGCAGGTAACCTACACTACTTCGACACTATGTCTGCTTGCTAAATGGCACCATATTCCTATATAGTGCTTTACTTTTGTCAAGGGCCACAGGGCCCTTGTCAAAGGTAGTGCACTAAATAGGGAATAGGGTGCCACTTGGATTGTACACCGTGCCGCCACAGATTTACACACTCACACACTGCGATCCATTTAAAATCTTATTATATTATATAGCAGTATATTGTACTTTAGATTTATGTAAAGTACGTATTTTTTAATCAAATGGAAATGGGTGAATGTAGTAAATGTCTGTGTAATATCAGCATGAACAGAACCGCTCACAGAGGGAATTCAGCATGTGTAGGGTGCCACTTATACTAGGCAGCTTTGTTTTTACATGCTGCTACTCACTGTTTATTATCTATGTATAGTCACTTTACCCCTACCTACATGTCAAATCAAATCAAACTTTTTTTGTCACACGAGACGAATACAACAAGTGTAGACTTTACCCGGAAATGCTTACTTACAAGCCCTTAACCAACAGTGCAGTTCAAGAAGACTTAAGAAAATATTTACCAAATAAACTAAAGTAAAAGAAACACAATAAAATAACAATAACGAGGCCATATATCAGTAGACACACCTCCGCTTCACCTTCATTTATGCGATCTCCACCCAAAATGATTAGCATGCTATTCTTATGTTTAAATTCAAGGTCAGAATACACATAAAGAGAAAAAGGTGCATAACATGGGAATTACGCTTAACTTCGGTCGGAATCAGGCCCTAAGTAACTTCAACAGAAAACTTCAACAGAAAAGGGAACATCCTTGAACATCCTTGAATTGACTTTACTTGTGTACAATAAATAAACAAAATGATCTACAATGTGAAACCAGAGGATAGCAATTAAAAGTATTAATTAAAACACGTGTTTCCAAACCGGTGCTCGTCTGAAGCCAGTCCTCTGACCAGTTGAAATAAACAGGGGAGATCTTCAAGGTTGGTCAATACGAAAGGGCTGATTCTGAAAAGAATGTTGCACTACCCTCTGTTGCTCCTTACGGTCAGATGCCGAGCAGTTGCCATACCAGGCAGTGATGCAACCGGTCACAATGCTCTCGATGGTGCAGATGTAGAACCATTTGAGGATCTGGGAGCCATGCCAAATCTCTTCAGTCTCCCGAGGGGGTAAAGTTTTTGTCGTGCCCTCTTCACGACTGTCTTGGTATGTTTGGACCATGATAGTTCGTTGGTGATGTGGACACCAAGGAACTTGAAACTCTTGACCCATTCCACTAGAGCCCCGTCGATGTTAATGGGGGCCTGTTCGGCCCGCCTTTTCCTGTAGTCCACGATCATCTCCTTTGTCTTGCTCACATTGAGGGAGAGGTTGTCCTGGCACCACACTGCCAGGCTTACCACTAGTGTGTCGTCAGCAAACTTAATGATGGTGTTGGAGTCGTGTTCGGTCACGCAGTCGTGGGTGAACAAGGAATATAGGAGCGGACTAAGTACACACCAGTGAGGGGCCCCAGTGTTAAGGATCAGCGTGGCAGACATGTTGTTGCTGACTCTTACCACCTGGGGGGCAGCCCGTCAGGAAGTCCAGGATCCAGTTGCAGAGGGAGGTGTTTAGTCCCAGAGTCCTTAGCTTAGTGATGAGCTTCGTGGGCACTATGGTGTTAAACGCTGAGCTGTAGTCAATGAACAGAATTCTCACATAGGTGTTCATTTTGTCCAGGTGAGAAAGGGCAGTGTGGAGTGCGATTGAGATTGCGTCATCTGTGGATCTGTTGGGACGGTATGCTTATTGGAGTGGGTCTAGGGTGTCCAGGAGGATGCTGTTGATGTGAGCCATGACCAGCCATTAAAAGCATTAAATGACTACCGACTTGAGTGCCACGGGGCGGTAATCATTTAGGCAGGTTACCTTCACTTCACAGGGACTATGGTGGTCTGCTTGAAACATGTTGGTATTACAGACTCGGTCAGGGAGAGGTTGAAAATGTCAGTGAAGACACTTGACAGTTGGTCCACACATGCTTTGAGAACACGTCCTTGTAATCCGTCTGAATGTTGACCTGTTTAAAGGTTTTGTTCACATCGGCTTCCGAGGGCATTATCACACAGTCATCCAGAACAGCTGGTGCTCTCGGGTATGCTTCAGTGATGCTTGCCTCGAAGCAAGCATAAAGGGCATTTAGCTCGTCTGGTCAGTACTGGGCACCTCGCGTCTGGTTTTCCCTTTGTAGTCCATAATAGTTTTCAAGCCCTGCCACATCTGACGAACGTCAGAGCCGGTGTAGTAGGATTCAATCATAATCCTTTATTGACGCTTTGCTTGTTTGATGGTTCGTCTGAGAGCATATCAGGATTTCTTATAAGTGTCCAGATTAGTCTCCCGCTCCTTGAAAGTGGCAGCTCTAGACTTTGGCTCAATTCAGTTGTTGCCTGTAATCCATGGCTTCTGGTTGGGATATGTATGTACAGTCACTGTGGGGATGACGCAGTCAATGCACTTATTGATGAAGCCGATGACTGAGGTGGTGTACTCCTCAATGCCATCGGATGAATCCCAGAACATATTCCAGTCTGTGCTAGCAAAACAGTCTGACCACTTCCGTATTGAGCGAGTCACTGCTACTTCCTGCTTTATTTTGTGCTTGTAAGCAGGAATCAGGAGGATGCAAATATGGTCAGATTTGCCAAATGGGGGGCGGGGGAGAGCTTTGTATGCATCTCTGTGTGTGGCGTAATGTGTGTGGCACATGTGACATGCTGGTAAATAGTTGGTAAAACTGTTTTAAGTTTACCTGCATTAAAGTCCCCAGGCACTTGGAGCGTCGCTTCTGGGTGAGCGTTTTCATCTTTGCTTATGGCCTCATTCAATCAGAGCGTTAACCAGCATCGTCCGACATCCTCATAGCAGATGTTTGACGGTGTTGGAGGTGTAACTGAGGTATGAGCTGACATATCGGTGAGTGGCTGTCCTTAAAGTAACTGTCTAGTGAAAATCCTAACTTTTAAAATTCATATTCTGTATTCTGTTAACTCACACCCAAATAAAGTTGTTGACTCATTCTATACTCGTATTTGTGGCCAAAGCATAAATTGGAGAGAAAACAAATATTCATAAACCCCACCTCAAACTTGAATATCAAACAGACCGTTTAAAAAATGCTTGCTGTTTCCTTATAGAGGATGATGTCATCCTCCTGATGAGGATGAGCTGGCCAATCAGCGGTCTACTCGCATTAATATTTTTTTATGACCAGTGTACGCCCACACCATTCTGTTGTTGGGGTACGCCCACACCATTCCAACAAAATACAATACATAGTATTAATAGACAGGTACAGACCTGAATACATTTAAAATAAGAATACACACTTTCATATTCGTATGCAGTCCATAAAAAACATACTCATATTGAAGGCCACACTACAATTGCTCACTGCTATAATTGCAGATCCTGATCTTAGTATCAGATCCAGTTGTTCTGGAAACACTAGCGAGAGTCTAACAACATTAGGAACCATCCATGTTCCATCCAGGTTCTCCTTATCCATCATAATAATGTGATTCATACAAGCTACTGAATGCAAGTGCAACGAAAGCGGAAATGCAACAATTACTCCAGCTAAGGCTTCAACCACAGTTTTCACACCAGCAACCGTGCCATTCAGCTCATAAATGAGCCACAGATTGAGTTTCCTCCCCACTAAGGCATCACCTCCTTCACCTCACCAACCGTGTTGGAGTTTCCTCCAGCTAAAGTTTCAATGAAATCCTTCACTTTATCTACATACACTATATATACAAAAATTTCAAATGAACTGATTTGGCTATTTGGTGACAGGTGTATAAAAGCACACAGCCAGGCAATCTCCGTAGACAAACATTGGCAGTAGAATGGCCTTACTGAAGACCTCAGTGACTTTCAATGTTCGTCAAATATCTGCACTGCTAGAGCTGCCCTGGTCAACTGTAAATGCTGTTATTGTGAAGTGGAAACATCTAGGAGCAACAACGTCTCAGTCGTGAAGTGGTAGGCTACACAAGCTCACAGAATGGGACCGCAGAATGCTGAAGTTCGTAAAGCGTAAAAATAGTCTGTCCTCATTTGCAACACTCACTAACAAGTTATAAACGGCCTCTGGAAGCAACATCAGCACAATAACTGTTCTTCGGGAGCTTCATAAAATGGGTTTCCATGGTCAAGCAGCTGCACACAAGCCTATGATCGCCATATGCAATGCCAAGCGTAGGCTGGAGTGGTGTAAAGCCTGGGGCTGTTTTTCATGGTTCAGCCTAGTTCCAGACAAAGGACATCTTAACTCTACAGGATACATTGACATTCTAGACGATTCTGTGCTTCCAACTTTGTGGCAACAGTTTGGGGAAGGCCTTTTCCTGTTTCAGCATGACAATGCCCCCTTGCACAAAGTGAGGTCCATACAGAAATGGTTTGTTGAGATTGGTGTGGAAGAACTTGATTGGCCTGCACAGTGTCCTGACCTCAACCCTATCGAACACCTTTGGAATTAATTGGAACGCTGACTGTGAGCCAGGCCTAATTATCCAACATCAGTGCCCAACCTCACTAATGTTCTTGTGGCTGAATGGAAGCAAGTCCCTGCAACAATGTTCCATCATCTTGTGGAAAGCTTTCCCAGAAGAGTGGAGGGTGTTACAGCAGCAAAGGGGGGCTCCATATTAATGCCCATGATTTCAGAATGAGATGTTGAACGAGCAGGTGTCCACATAGTGTTGATCATGTAGTGTATTTGGACTTTTTAGAGCTCCATCCCTCTACTCCATTCAATAAATTGGACAGAGTCATCATCAGATTGGGGCTTCTCCCACTGCTCATTGCAATTAGCTACAGATTGTGGTTTCATTTTGTTAAGACACTCCAGGACGAGACTCTTTCGAGAGAAGATTGTGGATAAATACTTTTATCTTTCTATCTGTAAAATAAAGACATGTACGTAAAATGAATTTTTGGTGCATATTTCCAAAGAAAATGTTATCTAGAATAAAATGTGACAAAATATCAAAGGATAATCACACAGAATTGGGCGATTGCAGATTATTCTGAAGCAGAGAAAAAATGATTTGTCGGTTAAAGACAAGTACACTGAAACACCTATTTCGACCCAAGTTACTAAATATGGTCCAGTTTTACATTTCTCTATGAAATTGGCTTTTAAATTGTGTAATTTAATGTAATGAGCTTTGAAATGACTGATGTATGTCAATTTTAAAGTAAAAAACACAAATGTTGATGATGGTGGTATGATAAACTAAAGAAAATATACATTTTCATCCAAAAAATACAAAATCTTAAAATTGATAGGTAGATTATATGTTTTAATTTCAACCTGTGGTTGTCACGTTCTTTCAAAATCAAACCCAGAAGCAGACCAGGACAAGGAGAGTAGGAAGAAGGTGAGTATTTATTTACAAGTGAATGTGAATGGGTAGATATATCCAGGTGGCGTAGCGGGCAACGGTGGGGAGTTGATGGGAGTAAATAGGTGGATCCAATGGGGTAGCGGAATCCTCCGACGACCAGCCGGGAATGGGGTAAATGATCCGGGTGAGTAACTGAACACAGAACAAACGGAGGTAAGTTTAAGGCAAGCAATACGTACAAAAAAAATAATAATAATAATATCCAACTTGATGCTGATACTATGGCACAACATACTGTTCATGGCTAACGATCCGGCAGGGAATGGATGTCAGGTCAGAGCTTTTGAAGGGGAGAGGTGATGATCAGGACAGGTGTGCAGATTACTGATGGGATACAGGTGCGGGTGAACATCATCTCCCAACAAGCTAATTCGCCCGGCAACCAGACAGGGTGCATTCCAGGACACCGGAAACAGACTCCAGGACAGAAACACAGGCAAACACAGACTCAGGAAGTGGGATTCGTGACAGTGGTGCCTGACAGAATTACCTTTTTTGGAAAGAAACATTTCACTGATATTGTCATTAATTATAGTTTACATTTCATTAAAATCTGGAAACACTGGGCAATTACTTTAAGATGAAGATTTACATTTAACATTACATTTAAGTCATTTAGCAGACGCTCTTATCCAGAGCGACTTACAAATTGGTGCATTCACCTTATGACATCCAGTGGGACAGTCACTTAACAATAGTGCATCTAAAACTTAGGGGGGGTGGGGTGAGAGGGATTACTTAACCTATCCTAGGTATTCCTTAAAGAGGTGGGGTTTCAGGTGTCTCCGGAAGGTGGTGATTGACTCCGCTGTCCAATTTAGATCACTTTATTCATCAATTGTACACAAGGTCCAACTGAAATGTGACTTCTGTTTTATCCTAACCCCTCAGAAAGACACACATACATATACAGGTTTGCGAGGTTGCAGCAGGGGGGCTGCCACACTGGGCGCCGGTGGAGCCATTGTTGTGGGGACTTAAGTGCCTTGCTCAACGGCACATCGGCAGGCAATGGCATTTACGATTTGTGTCACTAACCACTCCCTTCCTTATTATCCCTACAGCATAAAAGGTTCAAAATGGCGCTAGAAAGTGTAGGCTCTATTGATGGTAGACATAATGACTCAAATGTCAAACCGTTGATGTTAGGATAATGCATGTTGTCATGTCAGACCTGTATTCAATCTGGATCACTGAAGCATTAAAGATTGCGCACTAGAAATGTGAAGATAATTTCGGATTGAGCCGATATACGCCGTGTTTACCGTTAATGCAGTCTCCACTAACGCGGGAACATTGCCTTTAAATTTCAATCACGTCATGCTGAATTTCCGGGAATACGGAATTAATAGAGCCCTTGGGGGGATTTATGCCTATCAGTCTAATTCAAGTATTTGAATTTGTAATGCGCTGAATGAATTTCTAATTTGGCTGCATGAGATTATAGTCCGGTGTGGTTTCGTTGCATCCAATGGCAGTGTCCGCAATAAAGTAAAGCAACAAACTGCTTGTGGATTTTACAGCTCTAACACAGTTCCACCTCCGACACCAACAAAACAACGCTATGCGGATGTACGTCTGATTGAATCTAGCCCTTAATGTCTGTACCATGAATTTTACCTGAATAATCAGATAAATAGCAAATAATGATAACATAATTTGTTTTCTTTTTTCAATAGGCCCACTGGCATTGTCCCAAATTGCCCTATGGCCAGTCTGTTTCCGTACCTTGTGCAATCATTCAGCAATTATCAACAGTAGCTCAACTGCTGGACCTTTCCAGAGTAAACTAAGGAAATTTACAGTAAATCAATATGGATGGATACTCTGAGGAGTCTTTTGTAGCTTGGTCTCCTCTGTTTACGACTAGACCGTCTTCAGTCTCTATAGACACCAAGACAGAGAACAATAAGGCTCTGCAAAAGTGCCGCTGCAGATTCTCAGACAGTATGGCCTATGCATTCACACACGCAAATGTACGCGCACACACACACACACACACACACACACACACACACACACACACACACACACACACACACACACACACACACACACACACACACACACACACACACACACACACACACACACACACACACACACACACACACACACACACACACACACACACACACACACACACACACACACACACACACACACACAGAAGAGTCTGGGTGATTTGATGCTTAGTAAAACAGATTGATTGTAAACAACGGCTGTTGGTGATGCACAATGAACTTTATTGAAACATTTCCCTGGGACACATACGATGGTATATAGATGGTATACTGATTTTGTTGCACTGGGCACTGGACATTTGTAGGCTGTATTCATGGGGTGAAGGAAGGATGGCATTAGCAGACACCTTTAGCAGACACCTTTAACAGATAGTTTTAGCAGACACCTTTTAACAGACACCTTTAGCAGAGACTTTTAGCAGACACCTTTAGCAGAGACTTTTAACAGATACTTTTAGCAGACACCTTTTAACAGACACCTTTAGCAGAGACTTTTAGCAGACACCTTTAGCAGACACCTTTAACAGATACTTTTAGCAGACACCTTTAGCAGAGACTTTTAGCAGACACCTTTAACAGAGACTTTTAGTAGACACCTTTAACAGAGACGTTTAGCAGACACCTTTAGCAGACACCTTTAACAGAGACTTTTAGCAGACACCTTTAACATAGACTTTTAGCAGACACCTTTAGCAGAGACTTTTAGCAGACACCTTTAACATAGACTTTTAGCAGATACCTTTAACAGAGGCTTTTATCAGACACTTTTAACAGAGACGTTTAGCAGACACCTTTAGCAGAGACTTTTAGCAAACACCTTTAACAGAGACTTTTGGGCAGACACCTTTAACAGAGACTTTTAGCAGACACCTTTAAAAGAGACCTTTTGCATACACCTTTAGCAGAGACTTTTGGGCAGACACCTTTAACAGAGACTTTTTGCAGACACCTTTAGCAGTAGCAGACATCTTTAACAGAGACTTTTAGCAGACACCTTTAACAGAGACTTTTTGCAGACACCTTTAGCAGAAGCAGACACCTTTAACAGAGACTTTTAGCAGACACATTTAACAGACACCATTTGCAGACACTTTTAGCAGACACTTCTTGCAGACACTTTTATCCAAACAAGTACAGTACAGTGAGTGGAAAGTATTCAGTTTGTATGTGTATGTGATTCCCGCAGAATTTGAACCCACAACTTTGACATTGCTAGCACCAGGCTATCACTAACTAAGAGACACATGACCTAGCCTGGTTAAACCAGACTGAACCCCGCAATCACTATTTTCTTCAATGGATTCAGTCTGGTTTTACCAGGCTACACAGGACCTACAGATATAAAGCATTGCTATCTGTCATCTGTATTCATAGTTGTTAGGGGTTTCCTCTTCATATCAAAACACTTTGTCTAAAAATACATCACTGGGACAGAGGGATTTGTGTAAATCACATTTACAGTTGTCTAAAGCCTGCCATAGATCTGCAATTTTGTCAAACAAGGGAGAGGAAGTAAACAAAATTAATGTCAGAAGAAAAAGTTTTTTTTAAAGAAAAACGAATGAAACAGAGCTCTAAATATACAAGAAGACAACAAATGATTTTCTTGTTGTTTGACAGTTGCTTTTATCCAAACCCAAAACACGTTCATTGTTTTTATAGTGGTATTTCAATGGGGTTGCAGGCAGCAACCTCATGCTCCTGAACATTAGCAGTATTCTCTAAGAGTTAGGGAAAGTATGTAAATTACACAGACCAAAAATTCCTATAACCAATTGGCTATCCATTAATAGTAATGATAGTGATAATACAGTAATAAGTTAACCTAACCCACCATTTCTCAGATGCTTTAAAAAATATTTTGTCCTATTTCAGAAACTATTTTACTGGACAGCTAGAGCACATTCTAATTAGGGTTAGTTTTCTTTTACGTTATCAAAAAATCTTCATATTCCCAACATGTTTTCCCCATTAAGCAGCGAGTCGGAGTCTGAGGCCGAGCCTTCTCTTGTCTCTACTCCTCTCATTGCGGGGTCTGAGACGCCGAAGCTTCCCACCATTAGCTCGGACAAATTGAAAACCCTAGTCATTGGCGACTACATTACCCGCAGTATTAGACTTAAAACGAATCATCCAGTGATCATACACTGTTTATCAGGGGGCAGGGCTACCGACGTTAAAGCTAATCTGAAGATGGTGCTTGCTAAAGCTAAAACTGGCGAGTGTAGAGAGTATAGAGATATTGTTATCCATGTCGGCACCAATGATGTTAGGATGAAACAGTCAGAGGTCACCAAGTGCAACATAGATTCAGTGTGTAAATCAGCTAGAAAGCTGTGTCGGCATCGAGTAATTGTCTCTGGCCCCCTCCCAGTTAGGGGGAGTGAAAGCTCTACAGCGGAGTCTCACAACTCAATCGCTGGTTGAAAACTGTTTTCTGCCCCTCCCAAAAGATAGAATTTGTAGATAATTGGCCCTCTTTCTGGGACTCACCCACAAACAGGACCAAGCCTGGCCTGCTGAGGAGTGACGGACTCCATCCTAGCTGGAGGGGTGCTCTCATCTTATCTACCAACATAGAAAGGGCTCTAACTCCTCTAGCTCCACAATGAAATAGGGTGCAGGCCAGGCAGCAGGTTGTTAGCCATCCTGCCAGCTTAGTGGAGTCTGCCACTAGAACAGTCAGTGTAGTCAGCTCAGCTATCCCCATTGAGACCGTGTCTGTGCCTCAACCTGGGTTGGGCAAAACTAAACATGTCGGTGTTCGCCTTAGCAATCTCACTAGGATAAAGACCTCCTCCATTCCTGCCATTATTGAAAGAGATTGTGATACCTCACATCTCAAAATAGGGCTACTTAATGTTAGATCCCCTACTTCAAAGGCAATTATAGTCAATGAACTATCTCATTGATCATAATCTTGATGTGATTGGCCTGACTGAAACATGGTTTAAGCCTGATGAATTTACTGTGTTAAATGAGGCCTCACCTCCTGGTTACACTAGTGACCATATCTCCTGTGCATCCCGCAAAGGTGGAGGTGTTGCTAACATTTACGATAGTAAATTTCAATAAAAATAAATAAAAAAAGACGTTTTCGCCTTTTGAGCTTCTAGTCATGAAATCTATGCAGCCTACTCAATCACCTTTTTATAGCTACTGTTTACAGGCCTCCTGGGCCATATACAGCGTTCCTCATTGAGTTCCCTGAATTCCTATCGGACCTTGTAGTCATAGCAGATAATATTCCAATTTTTGGTGACTTTAATATTCACATGGAAAAGTCCACAGACCCACTCCAAAAGGCTTTCGGAGCCACCATCGACTCAGTGGGATTTGTCCAACATGTCTCTGGACCTACTCACTGTCACAGTCATACTCTGGACCTAGTTTTGTCCCATGGAATAAATGTTGTGGATCTTAGTGTTTTTCTTCATAATCTTGGACTATCGGACCACCATTTTATTATGTTTGCAATTGCAACAAATAATTTGCTCAGACCCCAACCAAGGAGCATCAAAAGTTGTGCTATAAGTTCACAAACAACACAAAGATTCCTTGATGCCCTTCCAGACTCCCTCCGCCTACCCAAGGACGTCAGAGGACACAAATCAGTTAACCACCTAACTGAGGAACTCAATTTAACCCTAGATCCAGTTGCACCTCTAAAAACTAAAAAAAATTCTCATAAGAAACTAGCTCCCTGGTATACAGCAAATACCCGAGCTCTGAAGCAAGCTTCCAGAAAATTGGAGCGGAAATGGCGCCACACCAAACTGGAAGTCTTCCGACTAGCTTGGAAAGACAGTACCGTGCAGTATCGAAGAGCTCTTACTGCTGCTCGATCATCCTATTTTTCCAACTTAATTGAGGAAAATAAGGACAATCCGAAATGTCTTTTTGATACTGTCGCAAAGATAACTCAAAAGCAGCATTCCCCAAGAGCGGATGGCTTTCACTTCAGCAGTAATAAATTCATGACCTTCTTTGAGGAAAAGATCATGATTATTAGAAAGCAAATTATGGACTCCTCTTTAAATCTGCGTATTCCTTCAAATGTCAGTTGTCCTGAGTCTTCACAACTCTGCCAGGACCTAGGATCAAAAGAGACACTCAAGTGTTTAGTACTATATCTCTTGACACAATGATGAAAATAATCATGGCCTCTAAACCTTCAAACTGCATACTGAACCCTATTCCAACTAAACTACTGAAAGAGCTGCTTCCTGTGCTTGGCCCTCCTATGTTGAACATAATAAACTGCTCTCTATCCACCGGATGTGTACCAAACTCACTAAAAGTGGCAGTAATAAAGCCTCTCTTGAAAAAGCCAAACCTAAACTTTAGTGCTGCTTTTGATACCATCGTTCACCACATGCCTTTTGCACACATTGTATATAGACTCCCCTTTTTTCTCTACTGTGTTATTGACTTGTTAATTGTTTACTCCATGTGTAACTCTGTGTTGTCTGTTCACACTGCTATGCTTTATCTTGGCCAGGTCGCAGTTGCAAATGAGAACCTGTTCTCAACTAGCCTACCTGGTTAAATAAAGGTGAAATAAAATAAAAATAAAAATTATTTTGGAGAGATTGGAAACCCAAATTGGTCTACACAGACAAGTTCTGGCCCGGTTTAGGTCTTATCTGTCAGAAAGATATCAGTTTGTCTCTGTGAATGTTTTGTCCTCTGACAAATCAACTGTAAATGTCGGTGTTCCTCAACGTTCCTTTTTAGGAGCACTATTGTTTTCACTGTATATTTTACCTCTTGGTGATGTCATTCGAAAACATAATGTTAACTTTCACACAGCTGTACATTTCAATGAAACATGGTGAAGCCCCAAAATTTCCCTCGCTAGAAGCCTGTGTTTAAGACATAAGGAAGTGGATGGCTGCAAACGTTCTACTTTTAAACTTGGACAAAACAGAGATGCTTGTTCTAGATCCCAAGAAACAAATATATCTTCTGTTGAATCTGACAATTAATCTTAATGGTTGTACAGTCATCTAAAATAAAACTGTGAAGGACCTTGGCGTTACTCTGGACCCTGATATCTCTTTTGACGAACATATCAAGACTGTTTCAAGGACAGCTTTTTTTTTCCATCTACGTAACATTGCAAATATCAGAAACTTTCTGCCCAAAAATGATGCAGAAAAATTAATCCATGCTTTTGTTACTTCTAGGTTAGACTACTGCCATGCTCTACTTTCCGGCTACCCGGATAAAGCACTAAATAAACTTCAGTTAGTGCTAAATACGGCTGCTAGAATCCTGACTAGAACCAAAACAATGTATCATATTACTCCAGTGCTAGCCTCCCTACACTGGCTTCCTGTCAAGGCAAGGGCTGATTTCAAGGTTTTACTGCTGACCTACAAAGCATTACATGGGCTTGCTCCTACCTATCTCTCTGATTTGGTCCTGCCATACCTACCTACACTACGCCGTACCTACCTACACGTACGCTACCTACAAGACGCAGGCCTCCTAATTGTCCCTAGAATTTCTAAGCAAACAGCTGGAGGCAGGGCTTTCTCCTATAGAGCTCCATTTTAATGGAATGGTCTGCCTACCCATGTGAGAGACGCAAACTCGGTCTCAACCTTTAAGTCTTTACTGAAGACTCATCTCTTCAGTGGGTCATATGATTGAGTGTAGTCTGGTCCAGGAGTGTGAAGGTGAACGGAAAGGCTCTGGAGCAACGAACCGCCCTCGCTGTCTCTGCCTGGCCGGTTCCCCTCTTTCCACTGGGAATATCTGCCTCTAACCCTATTACAGGGGCTGAGTCACTGGCTTACTGGTGCTCTTTCATGTCGTCCCTAGGAGGGGTGCATCACTTGAGTGGGTTGAGTCACTGATGTGATCTTCCTGTCTGGGTTGGCGCCCCCCCTTGGGTTGTGCCGTGGCGGAGATCTTTGGGCTATACTCGGCCTTGTCTCAGGATGGTACGTTGGTGGTTGAAGGTATCCCTCTAGTGATTTGGGGTTATATCCTTCCTGTTTGGCCCTGTCCGGGGGTATCATCGGATGGGGCCACAGTGTCTCCTGACCCCTCCTGTCTCAGCCTCAAGTATGCAGTAGTTTATGTGTCGGGGGGCTAGGGTCAGTTTGTTATATCTGGAGTACTTCTCCTGTCTTATCTGATGTCCTGTGTGAATTTAAGTATGCTCTCTCTGATTCTCTTTCTCTCTTTCTTTTTCTCTCTCGGGGGACCTGAGCCCTAGGACCATGCCTCAGGACTACCTGGCATGATGACTCCTTGCTGTGCCCAGTCCACCTGGCCGTGCTGCTGCTCCAGTTTCAACTGTTCTGCCAGCGGCTATGGAATCCTGACCTGTTCACCGGTTGTGCTACCTGTCCCAGACCTGCTGTTTTCAACTCTCTAGAGACAGCAGGAGTGGTAGAGCTACTTTTAATGATCGGCTATGAAAAGCCAACTGACATTTACTCCTGAGGTGCTGACTTGCTGCAACCTCGACAACTACTGTGATTATTATTATTTGACCATGCTGGTCATTTATGAACATTTTAACATCTTGGCCATGTTCTGTTATAATCTCCACCCGGCACAGCCAGAAGAGGACTGGCCACCCCTCATAGCCTGGGTCCTCTAGGTTTTTCCTAGTTTATGGCCTTTCTAGGGAGTTTTTCCGAGCCAACGTGCTTCAACACCTGCACTGCTTGCTGTTTGGGGTTTTAGGCTGGGTTTCTGTACAGCACTTTGAGATATCAGCTGATGTACAAAGGGCTTCATAAATAAATTTGATTTGATGTTCACACACTTCTGCCCCTCTAACAAATTGATGTTAGGAATATTCCTCATTCTTTCATTAAAATGTGTAGCTGGTTAGCTGTGGGCAGAAAGAAACATGATGGACACACACATGCACACAAGTCGGTCGTCCATGTCCTTCAATAATTGATATGTAGTGAGTAGCTAGTGAAATGGTGTAGGGAATAGAACTCAACCTCAGCGTCTCTGAGGGTCAATAGTTTAATTTACTGCTTTGGGCATGGAAACTGTATAGCCTTCAAAATGTTCTCTTGGAGTTTCTTTCACTCTTTCTCACATGCAAACACATACACGCACACACACACACACACACACACACACACACACACACACACACACACACACACACACACACACACACACACACACACACACACACACACACACACACACACACACACACACACACACACACACACACACACACACACACACACACACACACACACACACACACACACACAGAAGATGTTGCAGCTGGACTGAGCTAGCAAGGCCGGGTATCGCTTGAAGTAACCCTTGGAGAGAATATTATGGAGTGTTGTGGTTGGGTGAGCTGGACGGGGCTCCAATGCCATATTCAGCTGGCCAAGGAGTCTCAGCGGATTTATCCAGTATATCCATAGAGTAGTGTGAATAAAACTGATTGGTATTGCTGATGCGTAGGAGAGAGGCAGAAGCAAAAAGAGAGAAATTGAAGGAGAGACCAGAGAGAGCAGGTGAGAGAGAGAGAAAGAGATGAGAGAGATGGAGAAAGACAGCGAGACAGAGAGAGAGCAGAGATTGTTGCTGTTCTGTTAGAATGGCCTCAAGGCTGAAAACTTATTGTAAATATTCATTGTGTAACCAGCGTTCATGCAAACAGTACAGTACATGTGCCGGTACATTAAGATTATGCAAACATGCCCTTGGAATAACAGACTAAACTCACATGGGCAAGAGCACTACAGTTTTCCTCACAAGAAGGTTTTAATGTAAATAAAGGATAACACATTACAGTAAGTTGGCTGCCACGTATACATTGTCAACATATGAAAAAACATTTGTGATATTTACATGGCATTCTGTGGCATTTAAACATATAAAATAGTTAGGCTACATACCAGTTCTTACCAGGTGATAATGATGGCGCCGGAGAAGAAGTTGAGGTTTTACGTGATCCTATCCAATTGTGTATTCTTGTTCATAACTTATTTTTGTACTTATTTTGTACATAATGTTGCTGCTACCATCTCTTAGGACCAAAAATAATTCAGAACTGCGATTACTCACCACGAATCCGACGAGCATGACGTGAATTACATAATGCTTTCCCGGGAAGAGGCCCAGATCCCCGTCATTTGCGTGAAGAGAAGGCAGAGAAAAAGGGGCCGGAGGGCAGGCTGCCTTCTGAGAATTAGTAGGCAATCGAATAAACCACCACTGCCTTCCATTCTGGGGAAACTTAAATCAGGGAAACTTAAATCGGTCTTAACATATTTCTATCAGCATGTTAAATGTGCCACCAGAGGGAAAACAACTCTGGACCACCTTTACTCCACACACAAAGACACTTACAAAGCTCTCCCCCGCCCTCCATTTGGAAAATCTGACCATAATTCTATCTTCTTGATTCCCACTTACAAACTGAATTAAATCAAGAAGCACCAGTAACACAATCAATAAAAACGTGTTCAGATGAAGCAGATGCTAAGCTACAGGACTGTTTTGCTAGCACAGACTGGAATATGTTCCGGGATTCCTCTGATGGCATTGAGGAGAACACCACATTAGTCATTGGCTTCATCAATAATTGCATCAATGATGTCGTCCCCACAGTGACCGTACGTACATACCCCAACCATAATCCAAGCATGGATTCCAGGCAACATCCACACTGAGCTAAAGGGTAGAGCTGCCGCTTTCAAGGAGAAGGACTCTAACCTGGAAGCTTAAAAGAAATTCCACTATGCCCTCTCATGAAACATCAAACAGGCAAAGCTTCAATACAGGACTAAGATTGAATAGTACTACACCGGCTCAGACGCTCGTTGGACGTAGCAGGGCTTACAAACCATTACAGACTACAAAGGGAAGCACAGCCAAGAGCTGCCCAGTGACACGAGCATACCAGAAGAGCTAAACTTCTTCTATGCTCGCTTCTAGGCAAATAACACTGAAACACGAATGAGAGAACCAGCTTTTCCGGGAAGAATGCGTGATCACGCTCTCCGTGGCTAATTTGAGTAACACCTTTAAACAGGTCAACATTCACAAGGCAGCAGGGCCAGACGGATTACCAGGACGTGTACTCTGAGCATGCGCTGACCAACTGGCAAGTGTTTTCACTGACATTTTCAGCCTCTCCCTGTCCATGTCTGTAATACCAACATGTTTTAAGCAGACCACCATAGTCACTGTGCCCAAGAACACTAAGATAACCTGCCTAAATGACTACCGACCCGTAGCACTCACGTCTGTAGCCATGAAGTGCTTTGAAAGTCTGGTCAGGCTCATATTAACACCATTATCCCAGAAATCCTAGAACCACTCCAAAATGCGTGCCACCCCAACAGATCCACAGATGATGCAATCTCTATTGTACTCCACACTGCCCTTTCCCACCTGGACAAAAATAGCACCTATGTGAGAATGCTAATCATTAACCACAGCTCAGCGTTCAACACCATAGTGCCCTCAAAGCCTTTCAATAAGGTATGGACCCTTGGATTAAACACCTCCTTCTGCAACTGGATCCTGGTCTTCCTGATGGGGTGCCCTCAGGTGGTAAGGGTAGGTAACAACACACCTGCCATGCTGATGCTCAACACAGGCGCCCCTCAGGGGTGCATGCTCAGTCCCCTCCTGTTCTCCCTGTTCATTCATGACTGCACGGCCAGGCATGACTTCAACACCATCATTAAGTTTGCCGATGACACCACAGCGGTAGGCCTGATCACCGACAATGACAAGACCGCTCATAGGGAGGAGGTCAGAGACCTGGCCGTGTGATGCCAGTACCACAACCTCTCCAACAACGTGATCAAGACAAAGGAGATGATTGTGGACTACAGGAGGACTGAGCACGCCCCAATTCTCATCAACGGAGCTATAGTGGAGAAGGTTGAGAGCTTCAAATTCCTTGGTGTCCACATCACCAACAAACTAACATGGTCCAATCACACCAAGACAGTTGTGAAGAGGGCATGACAAAACCTATTCCCACTCAGGAGAGTGAAAATATTTGGCCCGGTCCTCAGATCCTCAAACGATTCTACAGCTGCACCATCGAGAGCATGGTTGCATAACTTCCTCTGCCTCCGACCGCAAGGCACTACAGAGGGTAGTGTGTTTGGCCCAGTACATCACTGGGGACAAGCTTCCTGCCATCCAGGACCTCTATACCAGGTGGTGTCAGAGGAAGGGCCCTAAAAACTTTCAAAGACTCCAGCCACCTCAGTCATAGACGGTAGTCTCTGCTACCGCACGGCAAGCGGTCCCGGAGCGCCAAGTCTACGTCTAAGAGGCTGATAAACAGCTTCTACCCCCAAGCCATAACACTCCTGAACATCTAGTCAAATGGCTACCCAGGCTATTTGCATTGCCACCCCTTTTTTTACACCGCTGCTTCTCTCTGTTGTTATCATCTATGCATAGTCACTTTAATAAATCTACCTACATGTACATATTACCTCAATTATCGAAACTAACCGGTGCCCCCACACATTGACTCTGTACCGGTACTCTCCTGTATATAATCTCGCTATCGTTAGTTTACTGCTGCTCTCAAATGACTTGTTACTGTTTATTTCTTTGTATTTTTTTAACTGCGTTGTTGTACACTGTAAGGTGTACAAACCTGTCGTATTCGGCGCATGGGACTAATAAAATTGGATTTGATTTGATTATGGACCTGGAATTAAGAGCAGTGAGTGAATGGTTAGAATTGTCTCATTTCTAACACTCCAGGCGAAAACATACCTTCCTCCACAACTCTCTCTCTCAGACTATAGGGGCTAGATAATGGACAGCAACCAGTCATTTCACACATATTACAACCACCCTCTCTCTCTCTGCATGGTAAAACACATTCAGAAAGACACTCCTGGAGATGTAGTTACAGAAAGTGATACTGACAAAAACCACAACATTACAGAGCAGAAAGAGCTAAAGGAAAACGTTATTGTAAAGGTGCCTCTGCAAAAAATTACAAAAAAGAGAGATTGTAACTATCCCAGACTCCTCTCTTCTCCCCTGAAATTTGTTCTGATAATCACAGCTCTGACACCATTCCATATTATCATTGCAGTGGAAGGAAGACCAGTACCTCTGTGGCGCCTTAATAACCACCCACTGAATTTATCACCTCATCACACATAATTAAACTAGGCCTTTTGTTTTGTACAATCGTGCTCCAATACATTTTCTATGGCTTAAACGGAATGTACTGTTATGGCCAGCTGATATCCCTGGGTCCGTTCCAAACAGCACTCTATTCCCTATTGACCTTGGTCAAAAGTAGTGCACTACATAGGGATTAGGGTGCCACCTGTGATGCAAGCCCAGTGTTTCTCAAGCACCACTGAAGATGTTCAATGATTGATTGGGCATTGTGAGGCGACGCACGGCTAATTTACATTTGGATAATCACAGCGAGAACTCCTTTGTTTGCTGGAACGAGCAATGTTTGTTTCAACAAGAGCTTTTTAAATATTGTCAAGAAGAGGCTACATTTGGCTAATTGTGTTTACGCTAGCTAGTTGGATCAGGAAGCAATCTGAACTACACAATCCCAACAGTTGTTGTATGGTGTGCGCGTGCTGGTGTGCGTGGGGGAAAACTGTTTATCCATAATGACATGCAAAACTGATACAGTACACTGTCAATATCAGTAGTGTTGTCATGGTTTTAGTGAGAAATCCTGCCTGTCTTGTTACATAACAAGGTGACAGTAAGTTGGTGGTTGAAGATATCCCTCTAGGGTGTGGGGGCTGTGCTTTATCAAAGTTGGTGGGGTTATATCCTGCCTGTTTGGCCCTGTCCGGGGGTATCATCGGATGGGGCCACAGTGTCTCATGACCCCTCCTGTCTCAGCCTCCAGTATTTATGCTGCAGTAGTTTATGTGTCGGGGGGCTAGGGTCAGTCTGTTATATATGTAGTATTTCTCCTGTCTTATCCGGGATCCTGTGTGAATTTAAGTATGCTCTCTAATTCTCGCTTTCTTTCTTACTCTCTCAGAGGACCCTAGGACCATGCCTCAGGACTACCTGGCATGATGACTCCTTGCTGTCCACAGTCCACCTGGCCGTGCTGCTGCTCCTAGTTTCAACTGTTCTGCCTGCGGCTATGGAACCCTGACCTGTTCACCGGACGTGCTACCTGTCCCAGACCTGCTGTTTTCAACTCTCTAGAGACAGCAGAGTGGTAGAGATACTCTCAATGATCGGCTATGAAAAGCCAACTGACATTTACTCCTGAGGTGCTGACTTGTTGCACCCTCGACAACTACTGTGATTATTATTATTTGACCATGCTGGTCATTTATGAACATTTTAACATCTTGGCCATGTTCTGTTATAATCTCCACCCGGCACAGCCAGAAGAGGACTGGCCACCCCTCATAGCCTGGTTCCTCTCTAGGTTTCTTCCTAGGTTTTTGGCCTTTCTAGGGAGTTTTTCCTAGCCACTGTGCTTCTACACCTGCATTGCTTGCTGTTTGGGGTTTTAGGCTGGGTTTCTGTACAGCACTTTGATATATCAGCTGATGTAAGAAGGGCTATATAAATACATTTGATTTGATTTGACAGTGTTCACATTCTGGCCTTTCTTTGGATGCTGTATTAACTAACCTCCAGACGTGCTTCAATGACATACAACTCTCCTTCCGTGGCCTCCAACTGCTATTAGATGCAAGTAAAACTAAATGCATGCTCTTCAACTGATCACTGCCCGCACCTGCCCGCTCGTCCAGACTCACTACTCTGGACGGTTCTGACTTGGATGGTTCTGAATATGTGGACAACTACAAATACCTAGGTGTCTGGCTAGACTGCAAACTCTCCTTCCAGACTCACATTAAGCATCTCCAATCCAAAACTAAATCTAGAATCGGCTTCCTATTTCGCAACAAAGCATCCTTCACTCATGCTGCCAAACATACCCTCGTAAAACTGACCATCCTACCGATTCTCAACTTCAGCAAGGTCATTTATATAATAGTCTCCAAACACTCTACTCAACAAATTGGATGCAGTCTATCACAGTTTTGTCAACAAAGCCCCATATATTACCCACCACAGCAACCTGTATGCTCTCATTGGCTGGTCATTGCTTCATACTCGTCGCCAAACCCACTGGCTCCAGGTCATCTACAAGTCTCTGCTAGGTAAAGCCCAGCCTTATCTCAGCTCACTGGTCACCATAGCAGCACCCACCCATAGCACGCGCTCCAGCAGGTACTGTATATCTCACTGGTCACCCCCAATGCCAATTCCTTCTTTGGCTGCTTTTCCTTCCAGTTCTCTGCTGCCAATGACTGAAACGAACTGCAAAAATCACTGAAGCTGGAGACTTATCTCCCTCACTAGCTTTAAGCACCAGCTGTCAGAGCAACTCACAGATCACTGCACCGGTACATAGCCCATCTGTAAACAGCCCATCCAACTACCTCATCCCTATACTGTATTTATTTATTTATCTTGCTCCTTTGTACCCCAGTATCTCTACTTGCACATTCATCTTCTGCACATCTACCATTCCGGTGTTTAATTGCTATATTGTAATTACTTCACTACCATGGCCTATTTATTGCCTTAACTCCCTTATCTTACCACATTTGCACTCACTGTATATACAGTATACTTTTCTTTTGTTCTGCTGTATTATTGACTGTATGTTTTGTTTATTCCATGTATAACTCTGTGTTGTTGTATGCGTCGAACAGCTGTGCTTTATCTTGGCCAGGTCGCAGTCGCAGTTGCAATTGAAAACTTGTTCTCAGCTAGCCTACCTGGTTAAATAAAGGTGAAATAAAATATATATAATTTTTAAATGACACTCACAGACGCATGCCACTTCTAACTTCAACGGAGACAATTCAGCACCTCTGATGCCTTCTGCCTCTATCTCATTCACACACACACACACACACACACACACACACACACACACACACACACACACACACACACACACACACACACACACACACACACACACACACACACACACACACACACACACACACACACACACACACACACACACACACACACACACACACACACACACACACACACACACACACACACACACACACACACACACACTGTCACCAACAAGATGTCTTGTTCAGTGCTGCAGAGCCACAAGGTAACAGGGCTCCATATTGTAGACACACATCTGTTTGTAACAGATTGACTAGTCGTCCTATCTGATTCTGAACACCATCATGTTGACGACTGCTCCTTGATGTTATTACTGTAATACAAACAACACATCAGCCCAACATACATTTCCCATTTCATTCTTCAGTGCTAAACATTGCATGTGCAGTCCTTGATGTAGCTGCTGTATCAATGTCCACATGCTTAAGAGGCTGAAGGTTTTAAACCTTATAGGTGACGATACACTTTGGAAGACATGAAAGACTCAATTATTTGGCTATTCTAATCCACTCTGCCACTTTTGGTTTAGTAATAAACCAGTTGTTTATTAGTTTAGCGTCAGTATCATAATCCTCCTGCACTTTCAATTCCCCAACAGCACTGCTGATGATTCTAATGCCAGGAAGGCAATGTGTACAATCAAAACCCTTCTAGTCACTCAGAAGTCAGAAAGAGCATTTTTGTGTGTGTGCATGCGTGTATGTGTGTGTGCGTGTGTGTGTGTGTGTGCGTGTGTGTGAGTGTGATGAGGCAGTACAACCCGCTCTTACATTTCATCAGGTTTGCCTTGAGGTGAAATGGTCTCTGTATTCCTCAACAGCGCTTCCTGATTGTCCGTCTGCTTTGGTTTTCAGAACATTACACCAACATAATGCTGTTTAATGACACATTGTCGGAACACAAACAGATAGTCATCGAACCGCAGGCGAATGAAAACACAGCTTTGAGTTAAAGTGAGGATATGAGATGCAGTGTGAGACATTAAAGGCCCAGTGCAGTCAAAGTGTTTTATGTATATTTCCACACTATGAGGTTGGAATAAATCTTTAAAATTGTGAAAATTATGATAACACCTTTTTAGTCTAAGAGTTGTTTGAAAAGAAAGCCTGAAATTTCTGTTTTGTTGGGTTGGAGTTTTGGCCTGCCTGGTGACATCACCCTCCGGTAAAATAGTTAATAGACCAATAAGGAAGAGAGTTCCAAACCTCTCTGCCATTAGTCCTAGCTGAATTATTGCTTGAGAAATTGCTCTGTCTTTGTTTCTTTTTGACCATTTTAATTGAAAGCAATCACCGTAACTTAATTCAGTGTTACCCACAAATTATTTGATATTGAGATAAAAATGGCTGCAGTTTTACCTTGTGCTTGCTTTGTGTGTGAGTGTGCATGCGTGTGCTTTGTGTTAACGAAAGAGAGACTTTAGATTGCATATTCACTGAGAGAGAGAGAGAGAGAGAGAGAGAGAGAGAGAGAGAGAGAGAGAGAGAGAGAGAGAGAGAGAGAGAGAGAGAGAGCGCCTCCTGGAGTGGCAGTCAACACGGTTAGACAGAGACAGAACCAAACTATCCTTACCTGCAGTGAACGACTCATTAAGAGGTCCAGTCACTCAACTTTCTCACATTTCTGCCCCCAAAAACAGTTACCACAGGGCATATTATTTAAATGTTATATTGTGTCCACTTATTTTGACCTCCTCCCATCGTCCCGTCTATTTTTCGTGTGAAATGGAGCCCCTCTTCCACTCTTTATGACACAGCTCCAAAGCCTGGCTCCCCCTCTCATCCTCTTTATTTCTCGTCTTCTTGTTCCCTCTGTTTTCTCTCTCTGTCTCTGGCTAGGAGCTTATCGGTCAGGCTCAGCTGCTAGTGGACTGACACTGAGAAACCCCAGAGTAACGCTGGAATTACTCTTTCTGGCAAACAACCACACTATTTACCCCCCTATTCAGTTTATTTACACAAAGTAACCCTACAAAATACTTATCCTCAAAACTTCAAATCCAGGAAAAGTGGGGTATTCTGCACTGTGGGTTTGGGTTGTTATTTGACTTCTCAGAGGGTTGAGCCACAACTCTTGGCCATTCATAGTAAAATATTGATTATTTCTAGATTTTTTTTGACATTGCTGTTTTGTCTGTCATAACCTTCATATGAGAACATTCTTATGTAGACATTCAAATGAAGGTAGACAATACTGTTTTACTAGCAATAAATACATAAAAAACCAAGATCCCAATGAAAAGGTGCAAAGGGTTCCCCTGATAAAGACCCTTTGATTTTTGACAGATTTCCCCCACCAGCTAAATGTCGGGAACAAACAACAAAACGGTGCATTGACCATCAAATAAGTAATAATGGGCAACAAACAACACGGCTTCACATAACAGAAAGAGCTGGATGTCAGAGTAATGACCTTGCATCTCTTGACCTTGCAATTTCAATCACCCTCTCAGCAAGTGTAATTCCAATCAATGCTCATTCTGGTTGCAACAAAGAAGTGGGTTCCAGAATGTCAATAGTCTTGTTTGACTTTCTGAGAATACATCGAAACGTTATGAACATGTTATTTTTCTTAAATCAGAACTGCAAGGCCAGTTGCCTCATTTATGACAGTCGTGTAAATGTCACAATAAACATACATACGCATGTTTCCCGTTATAAATCAGATCTGTAGAGTGTGTGTGTGTGTGTGTGTGTGTGTGTGTGTGTGTGTGTGTGTGTGTGTGTGTGTGTGTGTGTGTGTGTGTGTGTGTGTGTGTGTGTGTGTGTGTGTGTGTGTGTGTGTGTGTGTGCGTGTGTGCGTGTGTGCGTGTGTGCGTGTGCGTGCGTGCGTGCGTGTGCGTGTGCGCGTGTGTGGGCGCGTGTGTGTGGGTGCGTGAACAAGCACTAAAAATATTTAGTTTGTTAATAAATTAGTGGGCTTTCTATGTCCTGCCTTAAGTGAGCAATGATGTCGCGCCCCTAAATGATAACAGTGAAAATCTCTGTGTTTTATTTTTAGATTCCAAAATAATTAGACATTGGAATCTTACAATTAGACATAGGAATCTTTTTCCGTATTTTATGTCATTGCAGATCATATTACTCTACTTTTCTGGCATGATGGGTTCATATTCCTGAATGAAACCATACACCAAATTAGCATGCAGCATTTCTCATTTAATTGGATCTAGTGTCATGTTTTGTCATTGATTGTCATGTCTTGTCCCTGTGCTTCCCCTTCTATTCGTTTCCCCCTGCTGGTCTTATTAGGTTCTTTCCCTCTTTCTATCCCTCTCTCTCCCCCTCCCTCTCTCCCTCTCTCGCTCTCTCTCTCTATCGTTCCGTTCCTGCTCCCAGCTGTTCCTCATTCTCCTAACTACCTCATTTACTCTTTCACACCTGTCCCCTATTTTGCCCTCTGATTAGAGTCCCTATTTCTCCCTCTGTTTCCGCTCCTGTCCTTGTCGGATCCTTGTTTGATGTTTGCTGTTCTGTGTCCTTGTTCCGCCCTGTCGTGTTTTTGCCTTCTTCAGATGCTGCGTGTGAGCAGGTATCTATATCAGCTACGGCCTGCGCCTTCCCGAAGCGACCTGCAGTCTGTGGTCGCGTCTCCAGTTGTTCCCCTCTACTGCCTAGAGGATTTCAGTTTTCCTGTTTTGACTTTACCTGAGATTATATCCAGGATTATCGTTTTTGTTAAAGACTGGAATAAAGACTCTGTTTCTGTTAAGTCGCTTTTGGGTCCTCATTCACCAGCATAACATCTAGTAGCCTAGTAAATAGATAGGCTACAGTATTTGAAGTTGTGCAATATAATTGTCCAGCATACAGTCTAATTGAACAACTGATCTTTTACACTAAATTAGGACTATCTATCAGGTGTCATGTTTTTATTGTCATGTGCCCAAGTATAGTGAAATGCCTTTCTTGCTTTCTCACCATAAAAAAAGAAATAGAACTAGGCAAGTTAATTAAGAACAAATTCTTAAATTCCTACACCAGTCAAAATGGTCCAACTGCACACCACCATATGGGACTCCCAAACAAGGCTGTTTGTGATACAGCCTGGATTTTAACCAAGGTGTCTGTAGTGGCGCCTCTAGCACTGAGATGCACTGCCTTAGCCCAAAGTGCCACTCGGGAGCCCATGCAGTAATTCACATCAGTAGTACTATTAAACATTATAATTGAAGTAGAACATCGTCCGGGTTTGGCCTGTGAGGCCGTCATTGTAAATAAGTATTTGTTCTTAACTGACTTGCCTAGTTAAAAAAACTAAATAAATGGTGAGAAAGAAATAAGTACTACAATTGCATTTTCTGAGTAGCCTGCCCTACAATGTTTCAGAATTCATTGTCAGTCCATCCCATTTAGGTTTGGGGGAAAGTATATGTGTGTGTATAAAACATCCCTGAATTCAAACGTTCTACTGACAGCTCCGCGACAATTTGCCATTGCTTTTTAGTTCAGAAAGGGACACAGTCATTTTCCAGATACAGCATCAATTTCTGCCAAAGATGAAAACATTCTGCCAACACTGTAAATAGATAAATATCTGACATTATGGGTAGGCTTGAGTATTGCTGTTCGTGCGATAGGGCTGTTCTCATTAATGGCAAATGGTTGCATTCTTGTTAATATGTTTCCTATTTGCATTTTTTTCATCATATACCCCATTTGCACAAAATATCAAATCAAATCAAATCAAATCAAATTTATTTATATAGCCCTTCGTACATCAGCTGATATCTCAAAGTGCTGTACAGAAACCCAGCCTAAAACCCCAAACAGCAAACAATGCAGGTGTAAAAGCACGGTGGCTAGGAAAAACTCCCTAGAAAGGCCAAAACCTAGGAAGAAACCTAGAGAGGAACCGGGCTATGTGGGGTGGCCAGTCCTCTTCTGGCTGTGCCGGGTAGAGATTATAACAGAACGTGGCCAAGATGTTCAAATACTTACATGCCAGTTTGCAATACACTTTGCAGGGAGGTGAGCACATTCACACATCAATATTTGTTTTTATAAATCCCAACTTTTGCATGAAAACACATTTTGTGGTATAATTTATACCAATGCAAGGTTTATAAATGAGGCCCCAGGAACTCTCATGACCTCCAAGGCTTAGTACAGGCTGTGTACTCCTTCACAGTTGACATGCTACAGTATAGGCCAGGGTGATGTTCAAACGTTGGTCTGAGGGGAGGATAACTCTCCATCTCTACTGCTCTGCTAGCGGTAACTGAGGTGAGCCTTGAGTCAGCCCTGTATTGTTTGGTCGGTGCTTCTGTTATTTCCCTCAGACCATTCTTCTTCCTCCACAAAAACACCTTTCCTTTTACTGTCTTTAATGTCTTTTAGCAGGCAGCACTAGTGTCCCTGAGTTTTCATTGGCAGACTAAGTCGACTACCCAAGGCAACTGTCTCTTAAATTCTCACATTAACAGTTGAAAGTGATCTGAACATTTCCTCTTGAGCACTGCAACTTTTTTTGATTTGACAAATCACAACCTACTTATTCTGTAGCTACTTGTCAAAAAGCATTGAAGTCCTCTGGTATCTAGGTGTTTATTATTCCAGAACAGGTGTTTAGTATTCTAGAACATTCCTCCCAGATGATTCAGCCTGCAGTATGGTTCCAGCCATCATTACAGCCTCTCAGGGACAGTTATGACACTTCAGCTTTCACGTTAAACAGCTCCACTTCACTCTTCATAGCCACAGAGTGGAGGAGTGGAGTGGACCTTTTTAGTGTGCTTGGCCTTAACATCACACACTTTATATCCCAGTAATGTTTTTCCCCCTCTGCTTATCCTCTGCTTCACATATGGAAGAAACAACCCACACAATGTTTGGCCCGCCTTTTGTGTTCACTGCAAGAAATGAGTTGTAGTTATAGGTACGCATAGAGTTCACCTCAACATAATATAATATCAAGTTGGTTTACATCAGTGAGAGCAACAATGTCTCTGCAAGTCATTCAAATGAACCGTATGTTTTGGAGCATTTTAGTGTTCGGGTCCAACTTTACAATTACAAGATTTATTCATGCCAGCACCCCATGAAAAGAGATGTGCGTTTGAATACAAGTATCCTGTGTTGTTAGGAATAGAGCAGTTGACTCTTAGCTGTAGAGCAGGTGGGCTATGCTGTGTGTGTGTGGGTGTTTACCATGTATCTGCTGGATTAACACAGTTGGGCTCTGCCTGCTTGGAACAGGTGCTGGTGGTAACATTGTCAGATAGAATGAGACAAAATTCTACTGGCGCACGCTTGTAAGGATTTGACTACGTGGGGTTCAACAAAGGCAGGTAAAACAGAACCAGCCGAGACCTTCTTTTATGATATTTTTCTTCCTAACTCTGGACCTACCGTAGAATCATCTATGTTCATTATGAAAACATGTACCCTGTTGGTTAGGGTTAAGTAACAGGTCGGCAAAAACTTAACATTTTGACACACTACTTGTTGAGAACCGACCAACAATGTGGTCCAAAGTTGAATTACTGCATGTACAGAAATCAAAATGCCTTTTTTTTATAGCAGCTTTATACTGTTGGAAGGTAAAATACCATAATAAAGAGTGATGATGATAGTATAGCTTTCCGCTCTTCCTATCAGGTGTCTTAAGGGTTTCATTTTGATCAAAGCCCACCGTCAGTTAATCCAGAGAAAGACACCAAATTGATGGTTACAAAACGTCTGATAAGGAATAATACCCCAGTTTGGGGCTTTTGTGTGTTTCTCAAAAGCCGGTCCATTAAAAAGAATTGCAGGAGCTATTGACTGGCTTAAGCTGGTTACAAAGGTATGTTTAAAAGCGTACTGATTTCATTTGGTGAACCACACAAAATGGAAATATCTACTTGGTCGGACTGTGGTTATCCCTGTAATGAAGAGTAACAACGGCACTGTCCTGGAGGCATGTCTGTGTTGTTTGGAGGAGAATGGGCATAGTGGTCTTAGTCCAGAGGTAATAGAAACAGACAGCCACCTTGTATTTCAAAGGTATCTTTTGGTGAACATATAACAGGTACTCTAATTAAGCTACGTGATATGTTCACTGTAGACTGAAACATGAGTCATCTTGTCTTCAACACTACATAGCCTCTGTTTCTAGTACCTTTATGGGGGATACAGCCATATCTTCCTGCTCGTTCCTATTTCCGACAGAAGACATAGACATAGAGAGAGAGAGAGAGAGAGAGAGAGAGAGAGAGAGAGAGAGAGAGAGAGAGAGAGAGAGAGAGAGAGAGAGAGAGAGAGAGAGAGAGAGAGAGAGAGAGAGAGAGAGAGAGAGAGAGAGAGAGGGGATTGGATGCAGTCGGGGTGGACAGCAAATCAGCAGCACATTTCAGAGCACATTACCATTCAAAGCGACAGACAGCCGCTGAAGCCAGACGTTCTGCACTGGGCCTTCCTGATCACCTGCATCAGTGCATGACGCTGTGTCGGTTAGACAGCCTCACACAGAGAGAACATAAAAGGGATACACCTGGCTACATAGGATGATACAATACTAGATACCTGTGAGGATACAGGTAGAGATGATTGGGATGGTTTGCTAAAGATCTCGACAGAGCACAACTATATCCCTTAATCTCAACATTGTCAGATCTGACAGCTCTAACTGGCTGCGTGACCTCTATGGTGTTGAAGATGAATCCATATTTTTCATCACAGCTTCAATCCCTTATCAAGTTTCAAGCCAACATGAGAATACACCTCTCTAAACTCTAAGTCATCAGATGGCTGTGTTTGAGAAGTCAAATAAATGCCACTTCAATGACAGTTTTCAAAATAGAAACGGACAATATTCATACTACTGTATTACCTGTGCAAACCACCTTTTCTCTTGGACTTTACTGTTGAGGAAAAGTTGAAACAATGTCTCAAAAGGATTGGGGGTATTATGTCGTGGAAATTTCCTGTATTACCAAATCATGAGAAAGCAAACCACACACAAGTCAGAGTGTATTATAAAGTCCCATCTTTAATTATATATGAGCTTCACCATAGCCCTGTTACTCTCAGATCAATTCAGTGTCTATAAATTAATTCTCTGAGAGTGTCAACTAAATGGCAACTGAGATCCTTTATAGCAAATATCCACCCCCTAGTCGACATGACAAACCACAGGTCTTAGGAAAACTGCACAAGGGAAGAATTGTACTTGAGAGAGGAGTATCCCAT
>NC_060181.1:29927729-30037729 GCF_021184085.1 Oncorhynchus gorbuscha | reverse complement strand
GGAACAGAACTTCTGCCTGACACGTTCTGACCTCAGTTCTTTTGTTGTGTCTTTGTTTTAGTACGGTCAGGGCGTGAGTTGGGTGGGTTGTCTATGTTCGTTTTTCTATGTTGTGTTTTGTGTTTGGCCTGGTATGGTTCTCAATCAGAGGCAGGTGTCGTTAGTTGTCTCTGATTGAGAATCATACTTAGGTAGCCTTTCCCACCTGTTCCTACCAGACAGAACTGTTTCGGTGTCGTTCGTTCGTTCACTTTGTTGTTTTTGTTCAGTGTTCTATTACTTTATTAAAAATATGGACACTTACCACACTGCACATTGGTCCTCCTCTCTTTCTCCCAACGACGAACGTTACAGAAGCACCCACCACCAAAGGACCATGCAGCGTGGTAACGAGCAGCAGCAGCAGCGGACAAAATTTCAAGACTCCTGAACATGGGAGGAGATTTTGAACGGAGAAGGACCCTGGGCTCAGGCTGGAGAATATCGCCGCCTCAAAGCAGAGCTGGAGGCAGAGAAAGCTAAGCGGCGGTGGTATGAGGAGGCAGCACGACAGCGTGGTTGGAAGCCTGAGAGGCAGCCCCAAATATTTATTGGGGGCACACGGGGAGTGTGGCTAAGTCAGGTAGGAGACCTGAGCCAACTCCCCGTGCTTACCGTGGAGAGAGAGGGACCGGGCAGGCACCGTGTTATGCCGTGAGGCGCGCGGTGTCCCCGGTGCACAGGCATAGCCGGTGCAGTACACAACAGCACCATGTATTGGCTGGGCTAGAGTGGGCATCGAGCCAGGTGCCATGAAGTCGGCTCAGCACATCTGGTCTCCAGTGCGTCTCCTCGGGCCGGGGTACATGGCACCAGCCCTACGCATTGTGTCCCCGGTTCGCCAGCACAGCCCAGTGCGGGCTATTCCACCACGCCGCACTGGCCTGGCTACGGGGAGCATTCAGCCAGGTGGGGTTTGGCAGGCTCGGTGCTCAAGAGCTCCCGTGCGCCTTCACGGTCCAGTCTATCCGGTGCCACCTCCACGCACCAGTCCTCTGGTGGCAGCCCTCCGCACCAGGCTGTCTCTCCATCTCCTCCCTACAGGTGCTCCCACCTGTCCAGCGCTGCCAGAGTTGCCCGTCTGTCCTGAGCTGTCAGAGTTGCCCGTCCGTCTTGAGCTGCCAGAGTCGCCCGTCTGTCAGGGGCTGCCAGAGCCGCCCGCCAGTCTGGAGCTGCCAGAGCCGCTGGTCAGTCGGGAGCTGCCAGAGCCACCGGTCAGTCTGGAGCTGCCAGAGCCGCCAGTCAGTCGGGAGCTGCCAGAGCCGCCGGTCAGTCGGGAGCTGCCAGAGCCGCCGGTTACTCCGGGAGCTGCCAGAGCCGTCCGTCTCTCTGGTGCTGCCAGAATCACCCGTCACTCCGGCGCTGCCGGAATCGCCCTTCACTCCGGCGCTGTCGGAATCGCCATTCACTCCGGCGCTGCTGGAATTGCCCTTTACTCCGGTGCTGCCACAATCTCCCGTCCATTCAGGGCCCGCTGCTAGGGTCCCCAGTCCGAGGTCGGCGGCGAAGGTCGCCGCTCTAAAGGCGCCATGGAGGCGGGTTAAGAAGCGGGTAAAGACTATGATGGAGTGGGGTCCACTTCCCACGCCAGAGCCGCCACTGCGGACAGACACCCACCCAAACCCACCCCTATAGGTTCAGGTTTTGCGGCCGGAGTCCGCACCTTTTTTTGGGGGGGGGGACTGTCACGTTCTGACCTCAGTTCTTTTGTTATGTCTTTGTTTTAGTACGGTCAGGGCGTGATTTGGGTGAGTTGTCTATGTTCGTTTTTCTATGTTGTGTTTTGTGTTTGGCCTGGTATGGTTCTCAATCAGAGGCAGGTGCCGTTAGTTGTCTCTGATTGAGAATCATTCTTAGGTAGACTTTTCCCACCTGTGTGGTGTGGGTGATTGTTTTCGTTTGAGTGTTTGTATCTGCACCAGACAGAACTGTTTCGGTGTCGTTCGTTCGTTCACTTTGTTGTTTTTGTTCAGTGTTCTATTACTTTATTAAAAATATGGACACTTACCACGCTGCACCTTGGTCCTCTGTTTCTCCCAATGACGTTACCCTGCCGTTCTGCAATTTCCTTTGGGAACTAATCACGCATGCCTGTTTTCGTGCCAGCAAGTCTTTTACCCAGGCTTATAACCATTATTTTATATTTAAAGAAAGCAAATTTGGCAAGGATTGGGCACTCATATCTCTGTCCTCTCTGTCCGCAACGGTGTACACGTTTGAGTTGGATTTTGTCGACAGTGTCGCGTGGGATCTGAAGCGCTGTAAGGAGGAACTCCTTAACTACACCCTCAGGAACATCTCCATCTTTCTCTTGGATACCAGTAGGTATCAGATTTTATCTCATGGAGCTATTCTGTATGTCAAGTAAGGCTTCTCTCAGAAAGATGTTCTCCTTTTTAAGTTCATTAACGTCATTTTCAGTCTTATTGACTGTCCCTTTTAGCTTGTTTGTTTGTTTCTTCAATGTCGTTGATTTTTCGTCACTCATCTCTTTGCTTGTCTTCAACTTCTTTATATCCTTACTGACTAATTCAAGTATGCCCAGTTTGTCATTTATCAATTTTAACATATCGGTTTCCACCCTTACCATTACCGGTGGTGAAAAGCTTAAATTGTCTGTGTCCATCGAAGAGTCACGTTTTCTTTTTGGGGTTCTCCTTTTTTACTCTCCGTCATGTTGGGTGTTGCTTGTTTTTGTAATATTTGTTGGTACATTTCTTTAGCCTTATTATTTGCTTTGTGTTGTTATCCAGAGTGAAGGTTATTACCCTCCAGTTTGTGAAGTGCTAATATTTAGTCTAACTTACCGATATTGAATATTACGTTCTTATCTTGAGGTGATCCACACTGCTGTGTTCAGTCTGCCATCTTGCCCACCTCAACTCACAGGAGGTTTTATTTTAGTAGTCTTTCATGTGCCTCTATTCTCTCTTTACCCTGCGGCCTTGTGTTGGCATCATATTTGAGCTGAGCTTTTTAATGAGAAGTCCGCCGCCATTTAATTCGACCTTCGTATTTAGCTGGAGGGAAAACGACAGGGATCCATGTCTTTTTCATTTTATTAGAGTTAGCCTACTGGGCCCAGATTCACAAAACACTTCTTATGCAAAAACTTAAGAAGCTTTTTAAGAAGTTCATAAGAAGTTCGTAAGTTAGTTCGTAAGTGCAATTCCTCAACAATATCTTTAAGATTTTATAATTTTCTAATGAACTTCTCAAATATCTTCTTACAAATCTTCTAAAGATGTTTGTTCCTAGGCAACTGTTTTAGCTAGCTATCTAGCTAACAATGGAAATCATGCTAGCATATTTCTTACTAAGATTACTGTTCTGAAACATGTTCTTGGGTTTAAAATAATCAATACTGAAACTTTCAGATTAAGTTTGTGAGTGAATTAAACATGTTCCATTGCTTTCATGAGATTTGTCTCTCACTGCCCTGAGTTTAAGCTATCTTGGAATTAACAACATTTCCAAGAACTTTATTTTCAAGAATAAAAAAAAATCTTAACTTTTTGCTTAAGGAGAAGCATAAGAAATAGCTCAAGAAATGGTTGAATAACCTTTTTGAGGAATAGCAACTTTACTTAACTTTCTTCTTAATTCTATAAAGAAATAAATGCCAGTTAAGAAGAAATTCCTTCTTAAGAAGGTTTTGTGATGAAGGTTTACAGTGGTGAATTTGGAAATGTCTGGCCAAAGCTGCTGCTGCGTTTTCTTCTTCTTCTTATGTAAAAAAAACTGCTAAAGGACATACTGTATGTATTGTAATTACACACATTTTCAGTGTCTGAATGTTTAAGGAAAAGTGACATTTGAATTGTTTAGCAACGACAGACACCATTTTTGTTATGACAACGCAGTCATTTTGAATAGTTTGCTTCTTAGCCAACAATAGACATCCCCGTCTCCAATAATAAATGTGTCTGGTGTCATCCACTTATAAAGCAAGAATCGTTTGCAGTGTTACTGCCCAAATGTCACCCTATTCCCTATATAGTGCACTACTTTTGGCCAGAGCATATAGGACACTACCCACGACATTTGGGACACTACCCAGGATGTTAGAGCTATTACTACTAAAACACACAGGCCACTCATCAACTCTCATCTTCTCTGGGTGAAGGGTACAACAGGCAGTTGATCTGTGTTGAGCCCTTCAACGAGATGACATATAGGCCTCACTGTCTCAATGGAAGCAAACATGGGTTGCGCCTCAAATGGCAGCCTATTCCCTATATAGTGCACTACTTTGGACCAGAGTCCTATATGCTGTGATCAAAAGTAGTGCACCATAAAGAGAATAGGGTGCCTTTTGAGATGCACAATTGGAGTTTATATCATACACAGACAGACAGGATAACAATTGGGTTGTATTATTTTATAGCAAGGGAAAGTTAATAGGATCAAATGGGATTTTTTCATGTTATAAAAACCTTGTAAAGTCATTCACAAATTCATATCACTGTTTAAATCAATGTTGGTTGAATGAGTCAGCAGAAATGAGTTGAGTTACTATGTGATCAGACGAATATTCAGATGCTGTATTTTATTCTATTCCAACACTTTCTGTCTGGCATACAGCAGGAATAGAGATACCGCATTATGTTAAAATTTATTCTGTACCAGCACACATATTTCAGGATTTTCTTGATACTGTAAAATTATACAGCAAACGTGTGTGTGTGGGCATGCATGTGTGTGCGTACTTGTTTGGGTGTGTGCATGTGGGTGTGTTTCACCCCCCTCTGTCTATCTCTCTCATTTTACTATACATGAGTCTTAAAACATTGTGTACATTCTGGTCAGATGAAACCATCCTGGACAAGGGAGCTTCAAACTCAAATGGATCTAGAACTCAAAGAAAATGAGAAAACAAAACGTATGACCTTCTGAAATGGCTTCTAAAATTACATCAATACTTATAAAACCCAGTGCATTTGTTCTGTGCTGACCTCAGTTGTGCATTGAGTTCACATAATCAATGTGTACTGACCGAGAAGTCCAGGGTTTCATCCAAAATGGCACCCTGTTCCCTTTATAGTACACTGATTCTGAGGAGAGCTGTAGGATAGTGTACAAACATAGTGCACTTTATTGACAATAGAGTTGCATTCGGTGACAGAGGATATCGCCTGGACTAATTATTAGAGGCTGGCGGTAGATTTGTCATTGTAGCAACAGGCATAGCTACATTCTGCCTCCTAATCACCCTCTCTCTCCACTGTGATACTGACTGCCTGCAGGACAACATGTTGGTCCTACTAATCAATAACATAATGTTAAAACACTCCATTCCCAGCTGGGAAGCAAGCACAGCCCTCTCCAATGCATTACAGCACAGAAACAGTTGGATTACGCTATTTCTCTCAATATTAGCCACCGTTTAATTTGATATTTGAGTGATATGAGTGTACTTTACCTGTATCTGTAGTTTAGGTACAAATTCCATTCATTGTGGACTCTTTGTCAAGTAGCAGAAAGACTCACTCAATACGGAAGTGGTCAGATGACGAAGATGCTACAGGACTGTTTTGATAGGACAGACTGGAATATGGTCCAGGATTCATCCAATAGCATTCATCCAATAGCATACCACCTCAGTCACAGTCTTCATCAATAAGTGCATCGACGACGTCATCCCCACAGTGGCCATACGTACATATCCCAACCAGAAGCCATAAAGGAAGCGGGACACTAATCCGGATGCTTATATGAAAAACCGCTATGCCCTCAGACGAACCATCAAACAGGCAAAGCGTAAATACAGGACTAAGATTGAATCGTCCTACACTGCCTCTGACGCTTGTTGGATGTGGAAGGGCTTGCAAACTAGTAAGGATTACAAAGGGAAACCCAGCTCCGAGCTGCTCAGTGACACGAGCCTACCAGACGAGTTAAATGCATTTTATGCTCACTTCGACGCAAGAAACACTGAAGCATGCATGAGAGTGCCAGCTGTTCCTGAAGACTTTGTGATCACGCTCTCCGTAGCCGATGTGAGCAAGACCATTAAACAGGTCAACATTCACAACATCCGCCATTTGCACACACTGTATATAGATTTTTCTATTGTGTTTTTGACTGTACTTTTGCTTATCCCACATGTAACTCTGTGTTGTTGTTTTTTGTCGCACTGCTTTGCTTTATCTTGGCCAGGTTGCAGTTGTAAATGACAACTTGTTCTCAACTGGCCTACCTGGTTAAATAAAGGTGAAAAAAAATAACTAAAATTAAACAAGGCTGCAGAGCCAGACGGATTACCAGGATGTGTAATCAGAGCATGCGCAGACCAACTAGTAAGTATCTTCACTGACATTTTCAACCTTTTTTTGACCAAGTCTGTTATACCTAAATGGCTACTGACCCATGGCACTCATGTCAGTAGCCATGAAGTGCTTTGAAAGGCTGGTAGTGGCTCACAACACCATCATCCCGGAAACCCTAGACCAACTCCAATTCGCATACCACCTCAGATTCACAGATGATGCAATCTCAATCGCACTCAACACTGCCCTTTCCCACCTGGACAAAAAGAACACCTATGTGAGAAAGGTGTTCATTGACTACAGCGCAGCGTTCAACACCATAGTGCGCACAAAGCTCATCACTAAGCTAAGGATCCTGGGACTAACCACCTCCCTCTGCAACTGGATCCTGGACTTCCTGATGGGTCGCCCCCAGGTGGTAAGGATAGGCAACAACACATCTGCCACGCTGATCCTCAACACAAGGGCCACTCAAGGGTGCGTGCTCAGTCCCCTCCTGTATTCTCTGTTCACCCACGACTGCATGGTGGCCAAGCACAATTCCAACACCATCATTAAGTTTGCTGACGACACAACAATGGTAGGCCTGATCAACATTTTCAAAATTGATTTTAAGACACGATTTCTGCTGGAATGCAGCTTATACAGACATTTATTGATGGACCACTTCAAAATAGGCAACTAGCTAATGACATATACAGTCAATTTGGCTATCTAACATCTAGCTTTCAGTGGAAAATCTATAAATATTGTTTGATTTGCTTGCCAGCTATGCATATAGTAGTGATGCCAGTAGTTAGACAGACCGAGTGTCCCCTAGAGTTGATGTCTGCGCCCCGCAAAAACGTAATAAATCTCCATCAAAATCCATCTGTTAAAGCTAGAGAAATACATATATTTTTGTATGCATGGGCTGCATCTAAATCCACAGTGTCCACTGATGTCGGCCTTCCGCATCTGCTGTGTAAGGTGGCAGAGCTTCAGCGGTCTTTGTCAGACCAGGACACATCCTGAAAATTGGTCTTCTCATGAAAACTAATATAGGAAGACGAGACTCTCACGAACACAATGGTGATCTACGTTTCGCTCTACTACCCCACAAGCGTCACGGGACTCATCTGAAGGTGGTACCGCCAATCTGCACACTTTTGTCTGTAGAACATTTTAGGCTTTATACACTCATGACCCCACCATTGACAGGTGAGACTCTCACGAACACGTACATGTCGATTGTTTTGTTCTCAAGCCTCACAAACCTCATCTGAAGGTAGCCCGGTAACAGTGCAAGAAATTAATGGAAGAATATATGAAAGTCCTTTAGTGCCCCAATTTTTTCGTTAAATATGGGTAAAAATAAATACAAATTCCTGAGCTTTCTTATTTCTCTCAGATATAGGACAGAAACTTCCAAACAAACTTCCTTTTGAATAGTTTTTTTCACTGTCTGTTTTGTCATGTATGAAAATGTTATTCAACATGTTTCTATGGGCTAATAGCAGCAAGGCCAAATTCAATGTTTCATTAAAAAAAAATCATACTTACAGGGGTCCTAAATTCTAAATAAAGTATCTAAATGATCATTGGTATTGTAATAATCCTCTTCCTGTGACTGACTGGACCAAGGCGCAGTGTGAGACGTGTTCATGATATTTGATTAAGATCAGAACAAAAACAACAAAGAGGAAAATGAACAATTGTGTAAAGAAACTAACAACACAGAAAACAACTACCCACAAAACCCATGTGGGCAAGAGCTACCTAAGTATGGTTCCCAATCAGAGACAACGATAGACAGCTGTCCCTGATTGAGAACCATACCCGTCTAAAAACAAAGAAATACAAACACATAGAAAAAAGAACATAGAATGCCCGCCCTAGTCACACCCTGGCCTAACCAAAATAGAGAATAAAATCCTCTCTATGACTAGGGCGTGACCATCTTCAAACAATTCCATATGGTAGCTTGGAAGAAACCCAGCCCCGGGTCCTTAAACCCTACGGGGCTTTTAGAAACAAAATATAGGCTACTTGATGATATCAAGTTCTTTACAAAAACCTTCTCTGATGAATGAAGCTAAATTACACAAGTTGTTTGCTAAGCTACATGCCAAATGAATATGCTACCCTTACGTAGCCTATCTGAAATGACATGATGTTTACTAATCAGAGGAAGCATACAGTTACTTTCTGTAGAAGTATAATACAGAGCTACACCATTGTTTTGCATGGAATAATCCGAAATTACTAGAAATTCTGATGTGCTCTTCAAAAGGTGACCATACTACATCCACATAATTGTAACATTTTATCTGAGATTCCCTTGAGAACAGCATTTGTCAATGATTTTAGCGGAGTAGCAGGTCTCCTTGCCCCCAAGAAGGCAAATTGAAAGCTCTGCACCTTATTGTGACGTTGATTGATAATAACCTATACGTAGCCTCCAGGCAGAGCTGTACTGTACAATCACTGGGAAGAAAGTCTTGGACGAGGGAGGATGTGATGGAAGGAGGGGGGAATACAAATGGGAGAGAGGAAAACCACCTTGAGGATATCCCTAGACAGGCAGAGCAAGACTCTACCAGACTCTCATCCTTCTCAGCATCCAGTAATTGTTTGTCACACCAAACACTTCAAACTGAAAATGTGTTTTTGTTTCTGTCGGGAAAGACATGAGGGAAAATCCTTTCTCCCCAACGACTAAACTATGACAGAATTTTTTGTCGTGAACACCATCTGTACAGTTGTTGATAGACTGACTGACATATTGTTTAGGCCTCAATCTTACTTCTACAGAACCCCGAAAAAGCGTGTTCCGAAATGGCATTCCTTCTCCCCATTCTCAGCATACCAATTTGCATCACTCTGTCTTTCTCTCCTTCTCTCTGTTTTTCAAGGGATTCTTAAAACCAAAAATGTATTTTCATTTGTTGTGCCATTTCATATCTGAAAAAAAGTCAGGGCTTTACTTTGGCAGACTTGAGTCGTCATAGTCATCGTATTGAGAATGGTTTATTATGATGTTCTTCACTTTATTTTTAACAATTTGCATTGAAATCTTTCCCCCCATGCATTTATAGACAATATCTGACATGCCCTTATCCCACGATTAAAAAAGAAGCAAAGAAATCAATCTGAAATCTCCCAACTCGCAGGTGGGAACCTGCCATCTCCAAACCACAATGGAATAATTTAGTCAGCTCAAAAATCTCATCCAGCCAGCTCCATACAATTCCACTAAATTATCCCCCCAAATTACTTTTGATGGCAAAGGGGGCTGGGCGCTCTTCGCTTCAACAGCGAAAGAAATAAGACATTGATTGAACACCAAAGATGAACTCTGCGCTTCAGGTTTTTATTGCAATTATAGAGAGAAAGGGATGAGCAGAGAACATATCATTGGTATTACAAAGCTCTCTATACCTCTATCTATTCAACAACCATACAAGGGCACTTATCCCTCCATCTCTCTCATTTTACATTTTAGTCCTTTAGCAGACACTGTTATCCAGAGCAACTTACAGGAGCCCTTGCTCAAGGGCACATCAACAGAATTTTCACCTAGTCAGCTCAGGGATTTGAACCAGCAACCTTTCGGTTACTGGCCCATCAATCTTTAACCGCTGGGCTACCTGCCCTCACCCTGCCTTTCTCTCCATCTCTCTTAGACTTCTGAGGGCACTCACACCTCCAGATTGGTTTGTCATGATGTGGTGATGATGTCTATTAGGACTGTCTCATCTCCTATTCATTGGCTGTCGTCGTCATCTACGACTCACCCGACCAGCCTTATACAACTCAGTAATAGCTGCTGATCACAATTCATATAAAGAGATGTGTTAGAATGGCATGGGGAGATTGGAGATTAGTTTATCTTACTTGGGATGTGTCCCAAATGGCACACTATTCCCTACATAGTGCACTATTTTTTGTGCAGAGCCTTTGTTGGTCACAGATAACCTTTTTAAAAATGGTAGGGACGTGGATCAGAAAAAACAGTTAGTATTTGGTGTGACCAACATTTGACTCATGCAGCACGACACATCTCCTTCACGTAGAGTTGATCGGGCTGTTGATTGTGGTCTGTGGAATGTTTTTCCACTCCTGTTCAGTGGCTGTGTGAAGTTGCTGGATGTTGGCGGGAACTTGAACACGCTGTTGTACACGTTGACATGGGGCCGGGCATAATAATCATGCTGAAGCAAGAGGTGATGGCAGCAGATGAATGGCACGACAATGGTCCTCGTGATCTCATTAGGGTATCCATATGCATTGAAATTGCCATTGATAAAATGCAATTGTGTTCGTTGTCCGTAGCTTATGCCTGCCCATACCATAACCCATAATAGGGTGCTATTTGGGACACAGTCCTGGGCTGGCCTGGTTGCACATGGTCTGCAGTTGTGAGGCCGGTTGGACGTAATGCCAAATTCTCTAAAACAACATTGGAGGGGGTTTGTGGTAGAGTAATTAACATTCAATTCTCTGACAACAGCTCTGGTGGACATTGCTGCAGTTCACATGTCAATTGCACACTCCCTCAAAACAGGATACATCTGTGACATTGTTTTGTATGACAAAACTGCACATTTTAGAGTGGCCTTTTATTGTCCCCAGCACAAGGTGCACCTGTGTAAGGATCATGCTGTTTAATCATCTTCTTGATATACCACACCTTTCAGGTGGATGGTTTATTTTTTTTCCAAGATGGCATAGCAGTGCAGACGTGGTTTGTCGTCCTCTTGTTTACTTTTTGTATATATTTCAATTCATTTTATAATCTCTTTTTCATTTTTAAATTAAATATACCTTCCAGTAACCCGCCTCACTCAATGTGACACGGATCCGCTATTTTTTTTTAGGTTCTATCAGAAGCTAGCCATCATAAGCTAACCAGCTAATTAGCTACTAGCTATTTAGTCATTGTTAGCCACTGCTAGCGGCCTTTACCCTCTGCACAGGCACCAGCCGCTTCTTAACCTGGATAATACCTGCCAGCCTCGGATAGTTTTGCTCCACTACAATGCCAGATTCCTGCCGTAACCCCTTGACCATTACTCCTGATCATCACAGCTAGCTGCCACCGAGTAACCTAGCCCCGAAGCTAGCCCTGAGCTAGGCGCATCTCCCGGCTAGCAAACAAAATTCCTACAACTATAATAGCTCTTTTGCCATCTGACCCGGTCCCTTTGTCAACACGGTACCCCGCCGTACCACCACGACTCGTCCGCAGACGTAATTCCATCGGACGTCGGAGCAGACGTTTCTACTAGCCCCGGCCTGCTAACTTTAAATGCTGTGTCTCCCGAGTGCTAGCGTAGCAACGACTACCCCGCGGCTTCCCTGTTCCATCTATTGCTGTTCACTGGACCATATGATCACTTGGCTACATAGCTGATGCCTGCTGGACTGTTCATTTATTTAGTACTCCACTTTGTTTACTTTTGTTTATCTGTCGGCCCTAGCCCCGAACTCAGCCCCTGTGTGTAGTTAACCGACCCTCTTTGCCCAATCATCGCCATTTTACCTGTTGTCTTAGCTGATTAGCTGTTGTTATCTTACCTGTTTTTGTCTTAGCAAGCTCTCCCACCTGTGATTGCTTTATGCCTTGCTTTATGTCTCTCTCAAATGTCAATATGCCTTGTATACTGTTGTTTGGGATAGTTATCATTGTTTTAGTTTACTGCGGAGGCCCTACTCCCACTCTACAAGCCTCAGATACATTTTTTTGTTCGGTGACCTCACCCAGTATAACCAGCATGTCCAGAGATGCAACCTCATTTATGGGGTGGCGGGGTGGCAGGGTGGCCTAGTGGTTAGAGTTTTGGACTAGTAACCGGAAGGTTGCAAGTTCAAATCCCTGAGCTGAAAAGGTACAAATCTCTCATTCTGCAAATGTAGTTAAATAAAGGTTAAATAAATTATCATCACTCACCCCACCATACCCCTGTCTGCACATTATGCGATCACTGCCTCATTGCCTGCATCCCCATTCGTTGCCCAACCAACATCACTACTCTGGATGGTTCTGACCTAGGATATGTGGACAACTACAAATACCTAGGTGTCTGGTTGGACTGTAAACACTCCTTCCAGACTACAGAAAGTTTCTCCAAAATCAAATCTAGAATTGGCTTCCTATTTCGCAACACGCAGCCAAACTTACCCTAGTCAAACTGACTATCCTACCGATCCTCGACTTTGGCGATGTCATCTACAAAATAGCTTCCAATACTCTACTGAGCAAACTGGATGCAATCTATCACAGTGCCATCCGTTTTGTTACCAAAGCCCCTTATACCACCCACCACTGCGACGAGACGACTGGCCTTCGCTACATATTCATCTCCAGACCCACTGGCTCCAGGTCATATATCAGTCTATGCTAGGTAAAGCTCCGCCTTACCTCAGCTCACTGGTCACGATAACAACACCCACCCGTAGCACGCGCTCCAGCAGGTATATCTCACTGGTCGTCCCCGAAGCCAGTACCTCCTTTGGCCACCTTTCCTTCCAGTTCTCTTCTGCCAGTGACTGGAACGAATTGCAAAAATCGCTGAAGCTGGAGACTTAAATTTCCCTCACTAACTTTAAACATCAGCTATCTGAGCAGCTAACCGATCGCTGCAGCTGTACATCGCCCGTCTGTAAATAGCCCACCCAATCTACCTACCTCATCCCTATTCCCATTTCTATTTACTTTTCTGCTCTTTTGCACACCAGTATTACTACTTTGCACATCCTCATCTGCTCATCTATCACTCCAATGTTAATCTGCTAAATTCTAATTACTTCCCTACTATGGCCTATTTATTGTCTCCTCACGCCATTTTCACACACTGTACATAGACTTTATTTTTTTCTATAGTGGTATTGACTCTACGCTTGTTTATTCCATGTGTAACTCTGTGTTGTTGTTTGTGTCCCACTGCTTTGCTTTATCTTGGCCAGGTCGCAGTTGTAAATGACTAGCGTAACTGGTTAAGGCAAGGTGAAAAAAGTTAATATATATATATATTTATATATATATTTATATATATATATACTTATATATATATATATATATATATATATATATATATATATATATATATATATATATATATATATATATATATATATTTACATTTACATTTACATTTAAGTCATTTAGCAGACGCTCTTATCCAGAGCGACTTAAAAATTGGTGCATTCACCTTATGACATCCAGTGGAACAGCCACTTTACAATAGTGCATCTAAATATTTTAAGGGGGGGGAAGGGGGGTGAGAAGGATTACCTTATCCTATCCTAGGTATTCCTTAAAGAGGTGGGGTTTCAGGTGTCTCCGGAAGGTAGTGATTGACTCCGCTGTCCTGGCATCGTGAGGGAGTTTGTTCCACCATTGGGGAGCCAGAGCAGCGAACAGTTTTGACTGGGCTGAGTGGGAACTGTACTTCCTCAGTGGTAGGGAGGCGAGCAGGCCAGAGGTGGATGAACGTAGTGCCCTTATTTGGGTGTAGGGCCTGATCAGAGCCTGGAGGTACTGAGGTGCCGTTCCCCTCACAGCTCCGTAGGCAAGCACCATGGTCTTGTAGCGGATGCGAGCTTCAACTGGAAGCCAGTGGGGAGAGCGGAGGAGCGGGGTGACGTGAGAGAACTTGGGAAGGTTGAACACTAGACGGGCTGCAGCGTTCTGGATGAGTTGTAGGGGTTTAATGGCACAGGCAGGGAGCCCAGCCAACAGCGAGTTGCAGTAATCCAGACGGGAGATGACACGTGCCTGGATTAGGACCTGCGCCGCTTTCTGTGTGAGGCAGGGTCGTACTCTGCGGATGTTGTAGAGCATGAACCTACAGGAACGGGCCACCGCCTTGATGTTAGTTGAGAACGACAGGGTGTTGTCCAGGATCACGCCAAGGTTCTTAGCACTCTGGGAGGAGGACACAATGGAGTTGTCAACCGTGATGGCGAGATCATGGAACGGGCAGTCCTTCCCCGGGAGGAAGAGCAGCTCCGTCTTGCCGAAGTTCAGCTTGAGGTGGTGATCCGTCATCCACACTGATATGTCTGCCAGACATGCAGAGATGCGATTCGCCACCTGGTCATCAGAAGGGGGAAAGGAGAAGATTAATTGTGTGTCGTCTGCATAGCAATGATAGGAGAGACCATGTGAGGTTATTACAGAGCCAAGTGACTTGGTGTATAGCGAGAATAGGAGAGGGCCTAGAACAGAGCCCTGGGGGACACCAGTGGTGAGAGCGCGTGGTGAGGAGACAGATTCTCGCCACGCCACCTGGTAGGAGCGACCTGTCAGGTAGGACGCAATCCAAGCGTGGGCCGCGCTGGAGATGCCCAACTCGGAGAGGGTGGAGAGGAGGATCTGATGGTTCACAGTATCGAAGGCAGCCGATAGGTCTAGAAGGATGAGAGCAGAGGAGAGAGAGTTAGCTTTAGCGGTGCGGAGCGCCTCCGTGATACAGAGAAGAGCAGTCTCAGTTGAATGACTAGTCTTGAAACCTGACTGATTTGGATCAAGAAGGTCATTCTGAGAGAGATAGCGGGAGAGCTGACCAAGGACGGCACGTTCAAGAGTTTTGGAGAGAAAAGAAAGAAGGGATACTGGTCTGTAGTTGTTGACATCGGAGGGATCGAGTGTAGGTTTTTTCAGAAGGGGTGCAACTCTCGCTCTTTTGAAGACGGAAGGGACATAGCCAGCGGTCAGGGATAAGTTGATGAGCGAGGTGAGATAAGGGAGAAGGTCTCCGGAAATGGTCTGGAGAAGAGAGGAGGGGATAGGGTCGAGCGGGCAGGTTGTTGGGCGGCCGGCCGTCACAAGACGCGAGATTTCATCTGGAGAGAGAGGGGAGAAAGAGGTCCGAGCACAGGGTAGGGCAGTGTGAGCAGAACCAGCGGTGTCGTTTGACTTAGCAAACGAGGATCGGATGTCGTCGACCTTCTTTTCAAAATGGTTGACGAAGTCATCTGCAGAGAGGGAGGAGGGGGGGGAGGGGGAGAAAGGCAAAGGAAAAATGCCTTCTAACAGGGATGTAAAACAAATTTGTGCGCACAATTTAAGAGAAATTAGCTTTTTGTGCGTATGGAACATTTCTAGGATATTTTATTTCAGCTCATGACATAGGTCCAACACTTTGCATGTTGAATTTATATTTTTGTTAAGTGTATGTTAGTGGTGAATGGATGGATATGCACCAATATGCCCCGATACATTATCTATGACCAAAAGGCTTGCCATCTTATTTTGTATCATGCTGTAGTCACTCCATAAGCAACAGCTATAGAGTGCCATTATCAAGTGAACCAGTATTAGCACATAGCTACCTCTTAGCTAAACCATATTAAAGTTGAGTATTAACATTTTGTTTTGTGTACGTAGTCGATCAATTACACTGGAATAATGATGTTTGTTTCACACACCTCGGACATCAGCAATCATCATCTTGAATTCACCTCGTCTCCTTCTACTTCTAAAACAACTCACACCATGACAAGACAAGCAGCTGTTCCACACCCCCGGAGGTGGAATGAGACACTTTGTGCTGTTTTGAGAGAGGGAGGAAGCGAGACAAAGCGAAGGAGTGGGAGAGAGTAGGAGAGAGAGGGGGGGAGGGGTGTTGAGTGTCCTCGGAAGGCTGTTGAATGGATAGAGGGATTTAGAGAGGAAACATCTTTCTAGAACATTCAGGTGAGCGCCAGAATTCCAGCTGCCTGATCAATGGATGTCTTACCTCTGAATGTTCCATTATAGCCTCACTAAAGTGTGTCAGGGACACGGTGTGAACTGAAAACATAACCCGCCTGTAACAGTAGCCCCATGTGACTAATGGCACTTGAAATTATCCAACGCCATGTGTGTGTGTGTGCGCTGGCTTTAGTCTGACAGCGATCATCATCTTACTGTCACTGATACCTTGACTGTCTGTGCACCAAACCCTTCTCAACACCCAGCCTTTCAGTTATCTTTAACCTATTAGGTAGACAGACATGCACCTCTCTGGTCTGCTAAACTCTCCATTTGTCTGCGGCTCCGTTTTTCATTTTGTACACGGAAGATATAGATGTCTCAATGAACGATAAAGGGCAATTAAACTGTGTCATTAATTATCTTGTTTCTGTGCTTTCTACGATCACCTTGGTTGAACTCATCAAAGAACCTGAAAAGAGAAAGCGATTTCTTTGTCTCCGCCATGCCCCTTACCTCATTAAATCTGAAAACGGGACCATGGGGTTCTCTCCGTACGGTTAACATCACAATAATGAGTCTTTTTAAATTGCCTAGCACAAGCTCACAACTATAAAATATTTCAGAAGATGGCAGACAGCCATTTATTGTATTTCAATCAGACAAATTGAGTCATTCATTCTGTGTCTCTTACCTCTCCTCTCCACACTGACCGTTCTGCTTGACTTGCATCCCAAATAGCACCCTATTCCCTATGTAGTGCACTACTTTTGACCAGGGGCTATGGGTCTCAGAAGTAGTGCACTGTATAGGTAATAGGGTGCTATTTGGGACACAGTCCTTATGGTTTGAACCTAGGGCTGTAGTCTAGTGAGTATGCTTTAGCATGAATATTTCCCTTTTTTGGAACGAAGGAGCCAAACCATGAAAAAAAGCCCCAGACCATTATTCCTCCTCCACCAAACTTTACAGTTGGCATTATGCATTGGGGCAGATAAAGTTCTCATGGCATCCGCCAAACCCAGATTTGTCTGTCAGACTGCCAAATGGTGAAGCATGATTCATCACTCCAGAGAACATGTTTCCACTGATCCAGAGTCCAATGGCAGCGAACTTTACAACACTCCAGCCGACGTTTGGCATTGCGATCTTACGATGAACAGTTTGTTTCTTGCAGAGGCACTTTGGAACTCAGTAGTGAGTGTTGCATCTCAGGACAGGCGATTTCTACACACTAAGCACTTCAGACCGCCCATTCTGTGTGCTTGTGTGGCCTACCATTTCGTGGCTGAGCAGTTGTTGATCCCCCTGAAGCAGAGAAAAGCTATCACTTTCATTTACACTTTGATGCTTTGAATATAACTTAATATATCATCTGTCACCAGTCAGACACTCAGTTGTACAGCTAAAAGTACTGCTTCCCTTTAACTGAAAACTGAGGAATAAATTCTGCTTAAAAAAATATCTTGATACTTCTGAGACATGACACAGATATGTCACAGCAAAGTACCTTTTCAGTTTTATCTCAGGGACAAATATACTGAAACTGTGTTGCATTACAAATCAATGTGCATAACACGGTACTATAACCACTTATGTCAAAGTTGTAATATACCAAAGTACCAATTATGTAGGAGATCGTCCCTTTTGCAAGGATTTGTCATAAAACATCATACCAGTATGCCAATATCCCTGACACAGAGTACTGCTTTATATCCCATGCAATGTAAAATATCATCAAATGTAGTCTTTTCAGATAAACGTGTATGAACTCTCTCCCCCAGGGAGAAAAAAGAGGCAGTTATTAGCAAACTATGTCCCTTTCCTGTCCTCATTCTACAGCTAGTGTCCCCATTTCACCTTAAGAAATAACTCTGTGTGCATCCCAAATGGCACCGTATTCGCTTTATAGTGCACTACTTTTGACCAGGACCCATAACAGTGGGGGTTGGTGACGTTTTTTAAATTGTTATTTACGAGCATGGTCTTATTTCTATTACATCATATTGGATGACATTCACCCAGCTCAGTGTAACATCGATAGGTTTAGGCTACTACATGATTCTCAAATTTTCCCTATACCCATCATCAGTTTTCTACAGCCTAGCCTATGAAAAATTTACAACGAGTTCAGAGAATTTTAAGTAATGAAGGTGACAGACAGGGACACATTCAGTACCGCCTTGCACACGGTTGCCTGCGTCTAGTTGTCTAGTTGTAGGGTGTAATCATTAATCCAACATTTGCTAATTCAGGTATGTTTATCCCCGTTTCCTTCCGTTTCCTTCCACTTAAGAAACTTTTTTCAACAGAATCGGCGGAATGAATACCTTCCTGATCACACACAAACAGTTCACTTTCATAGCAACCACATAAAAACAGAATGATCCCTTTGCTCGTTGTATATATAATTCCTTTTCGCAACTATCTATGTGTTCTCCTCCTCCCATCTTTTCCCTTCACTTGTGGACTTCAGTGCACAACACATACATCAGCTGTCTATGGCCAGCAAGCTAACATAGCATCCATCTCTGTATGAGTAGGCTAAACTAGCTAGCTGTATAAACAGTTTAGCAGTTACACTGGCGGGCCCTGGTGGCAATTTATACATTTATAAAACCAAACTAGCTAGCTGCATTTGCTAGTTAAGTGGGGGGGACGCAACCAAATCTCTCTCTCTCTCTAAGTGCAGTAAGTAAGAGATGTTGGTACTGTTATTTAATGAGTCTTCAAAAGGGTCAGGGTTAAGAGTTTCTCTCAGCAGTGTGACGAATATAAGCAGTAAATGAACAACCCAGTCTCGTCCTCTCCTCCTCCGTGTCTACAAGTCTCTCTGTTCATTAATCACTGAGGCACAGTTTCACCTTGATAATGTCATGCCTGCAACATGGAAATCAGTCACAACAGTTGGATGAGGTTAGCGTTGTTGTGCTTTATGAATCTCAATGACATTGCGTCAGAAAGAGAGAGAGGAAGAAAGATAGAGAGAGAGCCAGAGAGCAAACACAATACAGACTCAAACTTAAAATTGAGTCTGTACAGAGTAGCAAATTGGGGGCAGGATGGGGAGCCACTTCTGTACCCTGAGCTGCTCTCTATTCTCCTCCAGTAACCGGGCCCATCTGAATCTGTGTCATCGCCGCGCTCAGACCCCATCTCTTTGACGACTCGTCACCATGGCAATTTAGCTAGGAAATGGTTTATTGTTTCTTTATGAACCATGCAATCCCAGGTGAGATTAATCTACAGGAGGGGAAGACACAAAGAAGGTCATACTTATGCAGACTATATTTGTTGTTTGTTGCTGTATATATACACTACTGTATATTCGACAACGACATTTGCATTACAGATAAATCAGTCAAGGAATACTGATCAACTTGGGTCATACCGTCGCTGGATTGGCCGTGAGTGGCAGAAAGAGAAAGATATAGAGACAGGGCAACCCGAAAGAGACAGAGAGAGAGTCATAGGAAGACTGTGTGTGTGTGTGTGTGTGTGAGAGAGATTAGGTTCAACTTTAACCAAGCCTCAGCGCTCAAGGACTCTCAGCCTCTCCCATCACGTGTGACAATCTCAGACTCTCCTATCACTCCTTTGATAATCCCTCACCTGTTCAGGGATCTTCTCTCTCCGGTTGCTAGCGTTCAACCTTAGCCATTAAAGAGGTTACTGGCATGTAATGTAATATTAGGCTGATAGGCCTGACTGATGATTGGCTGAGAGAAATTGATGATAAAATGATTGTGGGGGCTGCCTTGTTAGACTTCAGTGCAGCTTTTGACATTATCGATCATAGTCTGCTGCTGGAAAAATGTATGTGTTATGGCTTCACACCCCCTGCTATAATGTTGATAAAGAGTTACTTGTCTAACAGAACACAGAGGGTGTTCTTTAATGGAAGCCTCTTAAATATAATCCAGTTAGAATCAGAAATTCCCCAGGGTAGCTGATTAGGCCCCTTGCTTTTATTTATTTTTACAAACGACATGCCACTGACTAAGTAAAGCCAGAGTGTCTATGTATGCGGATGACTCAACACAATACAAGTCAGCTACTATAGCGACTGAAATGACTGCAACACTCAACAAAGAACTGCATTTAGTTTCAGAGTGGGTGGCAAGGAATAAGTTAGCCCTAAATATTTCTAAAGCTAAAAGCATTGTATTTGGAACAAAACACTCACTAAACCTAAACCCCAGCAGAATCTTGTAATAAATTAAGTGGAAATTGAGCAAGTTGAGATGACTAAACTGCTTGGAGTAACCCTAGATTGTAAACTGTCTTGGTAGAAACATATTGATGCAGTAGTAGCTAAGATGGGGAGAAGTCTGTCTATAATAAAGCGATGCTCTGCCTTCTTAACAACACTATCAACAAGACAGGTCCTAGAGGCCCTAGTTTTGTCCCACCTTGACAACTGTTCAGTCGTGTGGTCAGGTGCCACAAAAAAGGACTTAGGAAAATTGCAATTGGCTCAGAACAGGGGAGCACGGCTGGCCCTTGGATGTAGACACAGAGCTAATATTAATAATGTGCATGTCAATCTCCTGGCTGAAAGTGGAGGAGATATTGACTTCATCACTACTTTTATTTATGAGAGGTATTGACATGTTGAATGCACCGAGCTGTCTGTCTACTACTGGCACACAGCTCGGACACCCATGCATACTCCACAAGACATGCCACAAGAGGTCTCTTCACAGTCCCCATGTCCAGAACAGACTATGGGAGGGACACAGTACTACATAGAGCCATGACTACATGGAACTCTATTCCACATCAAGTAACTAACGCAAGAAGTAAAATTAGATTTAAAAAACACCTTGTGAAGCAACACAAACATTGGCACACACACACACACACACACACACACACACACACACACACACACACACACACACACACACACACACACACACACACACACACACACACACACACACACACACACACACACACACACACACACACACACACACACACACACACACACACACACACACACACACACACACACACAGACACACACACACTCACACGATAACATATGCACTATACATTTAACATTTACATTTAAGTCATTTAGCAGACGCTCTTATCCAGAGCGACTTACAAATTGGTGCATTCACCTTATGACATCCAGTGGAACAACCACTTTACAATAGTGCATCTAAATATTTTAAGGGGGGGAGGGGGTGAGAAGGATTACTTTATCCTATCCTAGGTATTCCTTAAAGAGGTGGGGTTTCAGGTGTCTCCGGAAGGTGGTGATTGACTCCGCTGTCCTGGCGTCGTGAGGGAGTTTGTTCCACCATTGGGGAGCCAGAGCAGCGAACAGTTTTGACTGAGCTGAGCGGGAACTGTACTTCCTCAGTGGTAGGGAGGCGAGCAGGCCAGAGGTGGATGAACGCAGTGCCCTTATTTGGGTGTAGGGCCTGATCAGAGCCTGGAGGTACTGAGGTGCCGTTCCCCTCACAGCTCCGTAGGCAAGCACCATGGTCTTGTAGCGGATGCGAGCTTCAACTGGAAGCCAGTGGAGAGAGCGGAGGAGCGGGGTGACGTGAGAGAACTTGGGAAGGTTGAACACTAGACGGGCTGCGGCGTTCTGGATGAGTTGTAGGGGTTTAATGGCACAGGCAGGGAGCCCAGCCAACAGCGAGTTGCAGTAATCCAGACGGGAGATGACAAGTGCCTGGATTAGGACCTGCGCCGCTTCCTGTGTGAGGCAGGGTCGTACTCTGCGGATGTTGTAGAGCATGAACCTACAGGAACGGGCCACCGCCTTGATGTTAGTTGAGAACGACAGTTTGTTGTCCAGGATCACGCCAAGGTTCTTAGCGCTCTGGGAGGAGGACACAATGGAGTTGTCAACCGTGATGGCGAGATCATGGAACGGGCAGTCCTTCCCCGGGAGGAAGAGCAGCTCCGTCTTGCCGAAGTTCAGCTTGAGGTGGTGATCCGTCATCCACACTGATATGTCTGCCAGACATGCAGAGATGCGATTCGCCACCTGGTCATCAGAAGGGGGAAAGGAGAAGATTAATTGTGTGTCGTCTGCATAGCAATGATAGGAGAGACCATGTGAGGTTATGACAGAGCCAAGTGACTTGGTGTATAGTGAGAATAGGAGAGGGCCTAGAACAGAGCCCTGGGGGACACCAGTGGTGAGAGCGCGTGGTGAGGAGACAGATTCTCGCCACGCCACCTGGTAGGAGCGACCTGTCAGGTAGGACGCAATCCAAGCGTGGGCCGCGCCGGAGATGCCCAACTCGGAGAGGGTGGAGAGGAGAATCTGATGGTTCACAGTATCGAAGGCAGCCGATAGGTCTAGAAGGATGAGAGCAGAGGAGAGAGAGTTAGCTTTAGCGGTGCGGAGCGCCTCCGTGATACAGAGAAGAGCAGTCTCAGTTGAATGACTAGTCTTGAAACCTGACTGATTTGGATCAAGAAGGTCATTCTGAGAGAGATAGCGGGAGAGCTGACCAAGGACGGCACGTTCAAGAGTTTTGGAGAGAAAAGAAAGAAGGGATACTGGTCTGTAGTTGTTGACATCGGAGGGATCGAGTGTAGGTTTTTTCAGAAGGGGTGCAACTCTCGCTCTCTTGAAGACGGAAGGGACGTAGCCAGCGGTCAGGGATAAGTTGATGAGCGAGGTGAGGTAAGGGAGAAGGTCTCCGGAAATGGTCTGGAGAAGAGAGGAGGGGATAGGGTCGAGCGGGCAGGTTGTTGGGCGGCCGGCCGTCACAAGACGCGAGATTTCATCTGGAGAGAGAGGGGAGAAAGAGGTCAGAGCACAGGGTAGGGCAGTGTGAGCAGAACCAGCGGTGTTGTTTGACTTAGCAAACGAGGATCGGATGTCGTCGATCTTCTTTTCAAAATGGTTGACGAAGCATCTGCAGAGAGGGAGGAGGGGGGAGGGGGAGGAGGATTCAGGAGGGAGGAGAATGTGGCAAAGAGCTTCCTAGGGTTAGAGGCAGATGCTTGGAATTTAGAGTGGTAGAAAGTGGCTTTAGCAGCAGAGACAGAGGAGGAAAATGTAGAGAGGAGGGAGTGAAAGGATGCCAGGTCCGCAGGGAGGCGAGCCCTGTTCTGTGAGTTTTCCTCCATTTCCGCTCCGGCCTTCCGGAGCCCTGTTCTGTGAGCTCGCATTGAGTCAGTTTTGACTCAAGCCACGGAGCGGGAGTGGGAGGAGTGCCCGAGCTGATCAGAGCCTGGAAGATAGGGGACATAGAGAGTCAAAGGATGCAGAAAGGGAGACGGCTGCGGCGTTCTGGATGAGGAGGGTTGAGGAGGCAGAATCAGGAGATAGGTTCTGAGAAGGTTTGAGCAGAGGGAAGAGATGATAGGATGGAAGAGGAGAGAGTAGCGAGATCATGGGGGGAGAGAGAGCGAAGGTTGGGACTGGCGCGATACCATCCGAGTAGGGGCAGTGTGGGAAGTGTTGGATGAGAGCGAGAGGGAAAAGGATACAAGGTAGTGGTCGGAGACTTGGAGGGGAGTTGCAATGAGGTTAGTGGAAGAACAGCATCTAGTAAAGATGAGGTCGAGCGTATTGCCTGCCTTGTGAGTAGGGGGGAAGGTGAGAGGGTGAGGTCAAAAGAGGAGAGGAGTGGAAAGAAGGAGGCAGAGAGGAATGAGTCAAAGGTAGACGTGAGGGGGAGGTTAAAGTCGCCCAGAACTGTGAGAGGTGAGCAGAGAGGAATGAGTCGTCCTCAGGAAAGGAGCTTATCAAGGCATCAAGCTCATTGATGAACTCTCCGAGGGGACCTGGAGGGCGATAAATGATAAGGATGTTAAGCTTGAAAGGGCTGGTAACTGTGACAGCATGAAATTCAAAGGAGGCGATAGACAGATGGGTAAGGGGAGAAAGAGAGAATGACCACATGGGAGAGATAAGGATCCCTATGCCACCACCCCGCTGACCAGAAGCTCTCGGGGTGTGCGAGAACACGTGGGCGGACGAAGAGAGAGCAGTAGGAGTAGCAGTGTTATCTGTGGTGATCCATGTTTCTGTCAGTGCCAAGAAGTCGAGGGACTGGAGGGAGGCATAGGCTGAGATGAACTCTGCCTTGTTGGCTGCAGATCGGCAGTTCCAGAGGCTACCGGAGACCTGGAACTCCACGTGGGTCGTGCGCGCTGGGACCACCAGATTAGGGTGGCAGCGGCCACGCGGTGTGGAGCGTTTGTATGGTCTGTGCAGAGAGGAGAGAACAGGGATAGACAGACACATAGTTGACAGGCTACAGAAGAGGCTACGCTAATGCAAGGAGATTGAATGACAAGTGGACTACACGTCTCGAATGTTCAGAAAGTTAAGCTTACGTAGCAAGAATCTTATTGACTAAAATTATTAAAAATGATACAGTACTGCTGAAGTAGGCTAGCTGGCAGTGGCTGCGTTGTTGACTTTGTAGGCTAGCTGACAGTGGCTGCGTTGTTGACACTACACTAATCAAGTCGTTCCGTTGAGTGTAGTAGTTTCTACAGTGCTGCTATTCGGGGGCTAGCTGGCTAGCTAGCACTGTTGATTACGTTATGTTGCGTTAAAAGAACGACAATAGCTGGCTAGCTAACCTAGAAAATCGCTCTAGACTACACAATTATCTTTGATACACAGACGGCTATGTAGCTAGCTATGTAGCTAGCTACGATCAAACAAATCAAACCGTTGTGCTGTAATGAAATGAAATGAAAAATGTGATACTACCTGTGGAGCGAAGCGGAATGCGACCGGGTTGTTGAGTGCGGAAGTTCTATTCAGTAGACCTTGGCTAGCTGTTGGCTAGCTAGCAGTGTCTCCTACGTTAAGGACGACAAATAGCTGGCTAGCTAACCTCGGTAAATTAAGATAATCACTCTAAGACTACACGCTCTAAACTACACAATTATCTTGGATACGAAGACAGCAAAGACAACTATGTAGCTAGCTAACACTACACTAATCAAGTCGTTCAGTTGAGTGTAATAGTTTCTACAGTGCTGCTATTCGGTAGACGGTGGACGTTTGCTAGCTGGCTAGCTGCTGGGCAGATAGCAGTGTAGACTACGTTAGGACGACGAAATACGAAGTTGCAATAGAAGTGCTGACTGTTTCACTTTGTTGTCCTCTTTCTTTTCCTTTTTCTTCTTTTTTTCTTTTTCACTATACATACACATGGATTTAGTACTGTAGATATGTGGTAGTGGTGGAGTAGGGGCCTGAGGGCACACTGTGTTGTGAAATCTGTGAATGTATTGTAATGTTTTAAAATTTGTATAAACTGCCTTAATTATGCTGGATCGCAGGTAGAGTAGCTTCTGTTTTAGCAGCAGCTAATAGGGATCATTAATAAAAACAAATAGTCCTCCTGGAAGGCTGCACTGTTCAAGGGGTCTCTATGTCAGGCTAGCTGTTCTGTTCTATCCCTGGAAATTTTAGCTACATTTTTTCCCCCGTGTCAAGCACATAATGATGGACAATACAGTATTGTTCTTTGTCATCAGTGCACAGAGAACTAATCCTAGTTGCATCAACTTCCCCTAGCAATCCACAACCTCATATATTACATCATATGATGTCAAGTGTTAGTGAGTTTTCTTCAATGTGCTATCAGCTTTTCTCAGTCACCAAGCTGTTCCCATCATCTATAGTCTCTGCTAGCTGCTTGTACAGATTGATTGAGTTGGAGTAAGTCAATACTGCCTACAGCAGGGAAAGGAGACAAGCCCAGGAAATCATGCTAATCCAGTTTGAATCACCATGACCTTCAAATCACCTGATAGAACTAATCACTCATGACAGGAATCAATGTGTCTGATGAGTAGAGAGGAAAACAGCAGAGAACTACAGCCAAAGGGAAGAGAAAGAGGAGGGGAGGGGGGGGTGTATGAGGTGCCATTAGAATGATAACCTAACCTGGTTCTGGGATCTGATGAGTAGAGAGGAAAACAGCAGAGAACTACAGCCAAAGGGAAGAGAAAGAGGAGGGGAGGGGGTGTATGAGGTGCCATTAGAATGATAACCTAACCTGGTTCTGGGATCTGATGAGTAGAGAGGAAAACAGCAGAGAACTACAGCCAAAGGGAAGAGAAAGAGGAGGGGAGGGGGGGTGTATGAGGTGCCATTAGAATGATAACCTAACCTGGTTCTGGGATCTGATGAGTAGAGAGGAAAACAGCAGAGAACTACAGCCAAAGGGAAGAGAAAGAGGAGGGGAGGGGGGGTGTATGAGGTGCCATTAGAATGATAACCGAACCTGGTTCTGGGATCTGATGAGTAGAGAGGAAAACAGCAGAGAACTACAGCCAAAGGGAAGAGAAAGAGGAGGGGGGGTATGAGGTGCCATTAGAATGATAACCGAACCTGGTTCTGGGATCTGATGAGTAGAGAGGAAAACAGCAGAGGACTACAGCCAAAGGGAAGAGAAAGAGGAGGGGGGGGTATGAGGTGCCATTAGAATGATAACCGAACCTGGTTCTGGGATCTGATGAGTAGAGAGGAAAACAGCAGAGGACTACAGCCAAAGGGAAGAGAAAGAGGAGGGGAGGGGGGTGTATGAGGTGCCATTAGAATGATAACCTAACCTGGTTCTGGGATCTGATGAGTAGAGAGGAAAACAGCAGAGGACTACAGCCAAAGGGAAGAGAAAGAGGGGGGAGGGGGTGTATGAGGTGCCATTAGAATGATAACCTAACCTGGTTCTGGGATCTGATGAGTAGAGAGGAAAACAGCAGAGGACTACAGCCAAAGGGAAGAGAAAGAGGAGGGGAGGGGGGGGTGTATGAGGTGCCATTAGAATGATAACCGAACCTGGTTCTGGGATCTGATGAGTAGAGAGGAAAACAGCAGAGGACTACAGCCAAAGGGAAGAGAAAGAGGAGGGGAGGGGGGGGTGTATGAGGTGCCATTAGAATGATAACCGAACTGGTTCTGGGATCTGATGAGTAGAGAGGAAAACAGCAGAGGACTACAGCCAAAGGGAAGAGAAAGAGGAGGGGAGGGGGGGGTGTATGAGGTGCCATTAGAATGATATCCCAATGTTAGCTCAGTTGGTAGAGCATAGCGCTTGTAACGCCAGGGTAGTGGGTTTGATTCCCGGGACCACCTATACGTAGAATGACTGTAAGTCGCTGTGGATAAAAGCGTCTGCTAAATGGCATATATTATTATTATTATTATTATTTTTATAACCTAACCTGGTTCTGGGATCTGATGAGTAGAGAGGAAAACAGCAGAGGACTACAGCCAAAGGGAAGAGAAAGAGGAGGGGAGGGGGGGGGTGTATGAGGTGCCATTAGAATGATAACCGAACCTGGTTCTGGGATCTGATGAGTAGAGAGGAAAACAGCAGAGGACTACAGCCAAAGGGAAGAGAAAGAGGAGGGGAGGGGGGGGGTGTATGAGGTGCCATTAGAATGATAACCGAACCTGGTTCTGGGATCTGATGAGTAGAGAGGAAAACAGCAGAGGACTACAGCCAAAGGGAAGAGAAAGAGGAGGGGGGGGGGTGTATGAGGTGCCATTAGAATGATAACCTAACCTGGTTCTGGGATCTGATGAGTAGAGAGGAAAACAGCAGAGGACTACAGCCAAAGGGAAGAGAAAGAGGAGGGGGTGTATGAGGTGCCATTAGAATGATAACCTAACCTGGTTCTGGGATCTGATGAGTAGAGAGGAAAACAGCAGAGGACTACAGCCAAAGGGAAGAGAAAGAGGAGGGGGGTGTATGAGGTGCCATTAGAATGATAACCTAACCTGGTTCTGGGATCTGATGAGTAGAGAGGAAAACAGCAGAGGACTACAGCCAAAGGGAAGAGAAAGAGGAGGGGAGGGGGGGTGTATGAGGTGCCATTAGAATGATAACCTAACCTGGTTCTGGGATCTGATGAGTAGAGAGGAAAACAGCAGAGGACTACAGCCAAAGGGAAGAGAAAGAGGAGGGGGGGTGTATGAGGTGCCGTTAGAATGATAACCTAACCTGGTTCTGGGATCTGATGAGTAGAGAGGAAAACAGCAGAGGACTACAGCCAAAGGGAAGAGAAAGAGGAGGGGGGGGGGTGTATGAGGTGCCGTTAGAATGATAACCTAACCTGGTTCTGGGATCTGATGAGTAGAGAGGAAAACAGCAGAGAACTACAGCCAAAGGGAAGAGAAAGAGGAGGGGGGGGTGTATGAGGTGCCATTAGAATGATAACCTAACCTGGTTCTGGGATCTGAGACCCCACCTTATTATTGAGAGAGGATATGATGAGCTGGTTCCGGAATTAACATTGGAGTGCGTCTGTATTTTAGAAAAATGTTTGCCATGACATGGAATCAAGGGGTATAATTAATAAAATACAGAAATTACACCCCAGTTGTCACTGCAAAGTTGAAGAACAAGGCAATGAAATCAATATCCATGCACAGTCTTGTCGTGTCAGTGTGTGATTTCAATTTGCTAGGAGACTACATTATATATTTCCAGTGGGGTGTGGAATTAGAAAATTCTAAGCAGTTGTAAACTGCACTGATTATTGTTGTACAATAGGAAATCACTATTAAAAAGCCCCCCAAAAAGTAATATTCACACATCATTTTCACTTGACTTCACTTGAAGAGTGATTTTCCTCTTGTTTTAAATGAGAAAAAGTCAGAATTCACGACACAAATTCCCTCTTAGTTTAATTAAAAGGCAATGATAGAAATTATGGACGACTACAGGGAATATAATTATTTGACATTAGCTGTCATTGAAAGTAGGCATTGGGTTTCAATCATTTCTAGATATGGATGTAAAATATAGCAAGGCAATTATGAATGAGACTGTTTCCCAGTATGACAAATTATTGAGCTGCTTAGCACACACACACAAAAAAATCTCTCTCTATCGTGTTTGTTGTGCAAGAACTGTATAAAACTATTTCTCTATTAAAGATCCTGAAAAGAGATATACACTCGGTATACGCTTGAGAAATGTCCATCTTTGATCTTTTGTGCCAGCAATCCTTTACAACTGATTTAAAAGGTGTCGTTCTCATCTTCGGCTGATCACTTTGTAGCTGAGACATATTTCAAAGATTTAGCCCGACGAATAGGAGTCTGAAAAGCCAATCAATCTCCCTCTGATTAGTATTGCTCTTGTCTAGAGCATCAAAATGAGTTTCTAGCCAGCTGAAAATAAATTGCATTCTAATTTGTCAAAAGCTTCTTTCAAATCTGATAATGATGTTCTGTTTGTACATTCTCCAACCACTTTAATAAATCATAGTTGAATGGCGACAAGGAGAAAAATGAGAAAACGAGAGGGCAAAGAGGGGTGAAAACATATCCTTATTTATCATGCCTGTCAGTGGAATTTTATAATACAGACATATGTCCTCTGCACAGTGTTTGTTTGTATTGGATGTCAGTGACACTAGGTAAACTCATCAACTGCACGATTGAAAGTCTGAAGCATCAATATCTCAGGGTTCACCTACTGCTGTTGTAGGCTTCAGCAAGGCACCTAACCCTCTAAACTGCTTCAAGTCAATGCTATGTGGCTGATCTTCTGCTTCTCCCAGCCTGTCATGTGTGTGGTGTGTTGGGGGGTTAGGTAGTGTCACCAAAAATATTCTTCTTCAACACATTCAACCATTGATTTGAGGGCAGAATATGTGTTTAATGAATGAGTGTTTGATTAAATCCACAGTCTGTGTTTGTGGTAACCATGGTTCCAAGCAAAGATGTACAATATAATGTAAAAAATTCCATACCATTTGTTCATTAAGCAATTTGAAAGAAATACTGAATCTTTTGTAGGCTTACTCTGTAATCAATATTTATGTACTCCCTCCCTTCAGCATTCTTCACCTAATTTACAAAAAGACTTCAAAAACAACTAAATAAAAATAAATAATAATAATGTGATTTCTTAGTATCAAACCTTTAATTAAAGCAAGTTTTCTCCAGTCTTTCTCAAGCGAAGGCTATGGATTTCTGCCTGCTACCTGTTATTGTTGTCCCCTTACCAAGGTAAGAGGGGTGAGAGAGATATACAGTTCAAGTCGGATGGTTAACATACACCTTAGCCAAATACATTTAAACTCAGTTTTTCACAATTTCTGACATTTAATCCTAGAAAAATTCCCTGTCTTAGGTCAGTTAGGATCACCACTTTATTTTAAGAGTGTGAAATGTTAGAATAATTGTAGAGAGAATGATTTATTTCAGCTTTTATTTCTTTCATCACATTCCCAGTGGGTCAGAAGTTTACATATACTCAATTAGTATTTGGTAGCATTGCCTTCAAATTGTTTAACTTGGGTCAAACGCTTTAGGTAGCCTTCCACAAGCTTCCCACAATAAGTTGGGTGAATTTTGGCCCATTCCTCCTGACAGAGCTGGTGTAACTGAGTCAGGTTTGTAGGCCTCCTTGCTCACACACGCTTTTTTAGTTCTACTCACAAATGTTCTATAGGATTGAGGTCAGGGCTTTGTGATGGCCACTCCAATACCTTGTTAAGCCATTTTGCCACAACTTTGGAAGTATGCTTGGTGTCATTGTACATTTGGAAGACCCATTTGTGACCAAGCTGAGATGTTGCTTCAATATATCCACTTAATTTTCCATCTATTTTGTGAAGTGCACTAGTCCCTCCTGCTGCAAAGCACCCCCACAACATGATGCTGCCACCCTCGTGCTTCACGGTTGGGATGGTGTTCTTCGGCTTGCAAGCATCCCCTTTTTCCTCCAAACATAACGATGGTCATTATGGCCAAGCAGTTCTATTTTTGTTTCATCAGACCAGAGGATATTTCTCCAAAAAGTACGATCTTTGTCCCCATGTGCAGTTGCAAACCGTAGGCTTTTTTTATGGGGGTTTTTCAGCAGTGGCTTCTTCCTCGTTTTGCTGTGGAAATAGATACTTTCGTACCTGTTTCCTCCAGCATCTTCACAAGGTCCTTTGCTGTTGTTCTGGGATTGATTTGCACTTTTCGCACCAAAGTACATTCATCTCTAGGAGACAGAGCGCGTCTCCTTCCTGAGCGGTATGGCGGCCGCGTGGTCCCATGTTTATACTTGTATCCTATTTGTACAGATGAACGTGGTAACACCAGGCATTTGGAAATTGCTCCCTAGGATGAACCCGACTTGTGGAGGTCTACAATTTTTTTCTGAGGTCTTGGATGTTTTCTTTTGATTTTTCCATGATGTCAAGCAAAGAGGCACTGAGTTTGAAGGTAGGCCTTGAAATACATCCCCAGGTACACCTCCAATTGACTGAAATTATGTCAATTAGCTTATCAGGAGCTTCTAAAGCCATGACATCCTTTTCTTGAATTTTCCAAGCTGTTTAATGGCACAGTCAACTTACTGTACTTCTGACCCACTGGAATCGTGATACAGTGAACTATAAGTTAAATAATCTGTCTATAAACAATTGTTGGAAAAATGACGTGTGTTGTGCACCAAGTGGATGTCCTGGCCGACTTCCCAAAACTATAGTTTGTTAACGAGACATTTGTGGAGTGATTGAATAACGAGTTTTAATGACTCCAACCTAAGTGTATGTAGATTTCCGACTTCAACTGTATGCATTTTCACCATAATATTGTTACCTTTAGCTACATTCTCAGGGAAGTTGAGGGGTTGTAACGAAACACAGAGGACAATTGGACAATGGGGGGTTTCTTCTAAAGTAATTGTATGCATGAAAACATATTACAGAAGTACCTCTCACGTCTGAGACATACTTCATCATTCTTTGTCTTTGTCTTTGTACACTGAGTATATAACACATGCCCTTTCCACGACATAGGCTGACTATCCAGGTAAAAGCTATGAAAGCTCCGTTATTGATGTCACTTGTTAAATCCTCTTCAATCAGTGTAGATGAAGGGGAGGAGACAGGTTAAAGGAGGATTATCAAGCCAAAACTGACAAAACTGTGGAAGCAGCTTGTGAAGTCCATTCCTCTTTCAAATTGAGGCTGTTCTGAGTGCAAAAGGGGGTGCATCTCAATATTAAAGTAAACCTACTTTTTCTACACTTAGTGTAGAGTTGTAACTTCGAAATCAAAAACAACTTTCTGCAATTTTACATTCTAATATATATGTACATTTTACATTGTAAGATCATGTACCATCTTCAATCGAATGAATGACTTAATGTACAATTCATAAAATAAAATCTCTAAATATTTTGGTGTGTTAAAACTTTTTAGATCAATCAAATCAATCAATTGTATTTATAAATCCCTTTTTACATCAGCCAATGTCACAAAGTGCTGTAAAACCCCAAACAGCAAGTAATGCAGATGTAGAACCACAGTGGCTTGGAAAAACACCCTAGAAAGGCCGGAACCTAGGAAGAAACCTAGAGAGTAAACAGGCTCTGAGGGGTGGCCAGTCCTCTTCTGGCTGTGCTGGGTGGAGATTATAACAGAACATGACCAAGATGTTCAAATGTTCATAGATGACCAGCAGGGTCAGATAACAATATTCACAGTGGTTGTAGAGGGTGCAACAGGTCACCACCTCGGGAGTAAATGTCAGTTGGCTTTTCATAGCCGGTCATTCAGAGTTAGAGACAACAGGTGCTGTAGAGAGAGAATCCAAAACAGCAGGTCTGGGACAAGGTAACACGTCCAGTGAGCAGGTCAGGCTTCCATTGCCACAGGCAGAACAGTTGAAACTGGAGCAGCAGCATGAACAGGTAGACTCGGGAGAGCAAGGAATCATCAGGCCAGGTCGTCCTGAGGCATGGTCTTTCCCCTCAACACATATCACATAGGTCAAATATACATAGGTCCATATTTGACTTTTTTTTTACAGTGCATTCGTAAAGTATTCAGACCATTTGACTTTTTCAACATTTAGTTACGTTCCAGCCTTATTCTAAAATGGGTTAAATTATCCCCCCCCTCATCACTCTACACACAAAACCCCACAATGACAAAGCAAAAAAGAAAAAAATTTTGCCCAAAAATAAAAATACAATGAAATATCACTTGGCGACGTGGCCAAGACAAATCATAGCAGTTCAAAAACATACAACAACACAGAGTTACACATGGAATGAACAAAAAACACAACCCAACCAAGCCGCACTGCTTCTTGTCACAATGCCCACTTAACCCGGAAGCCAGCTGCACCAATGTGTCGGAAGAAAAACCCTGCACCTGGCATCCGTGTTAGCGTGCACTGCGCCCGGTCTGCCACAGGAGTCGCTAGTGCGCGATGGGACAAGGACATCGCTGCCGGCCAAACCCTACCCTAACGATGCTGAGCCAATTGTGCGCTGCCCCATGGGTCTCCTAGTCACGGCCGGCTGCGACAGAGCCTGGATTCGAACCCAGAATCTCTAGTGGCACAGCTAGCACTGTGATGTAGTGCCTTAGACCACTGTGCCTCTTGGGAAGCCCGGGTGGCTGGAGTTTTTGACCATTTTTAGGACCTTCCTCTGACACTGCCTGGTGTAGAGATCTTGGATGGCAGGAAGCTTGGCCCTCAGTACTTTGTACTTTGTTGAAAAACTTTCAGCAGTGATTACAGCCTTATTGGGTATGACACTACATCCTTGGCACACCTGTATTTGGGGCGTTAGTCCCATTCTTCTCTGCAGATCCTCTCAAGCTCTGTCAGGTTTGATGGGGAGCTTCGCTGCACAGCTATTTTCAAATCTCTCCAGAGATGTTTGATCGGATTCAAGTCCGGGCTGGGCCACTCAAAGACATTCAGAGAGTTGTCCCCGATGCCACTCCTGCGTTGTCTGGCTGTGTGCTTAGGTTCATTGTCCTGTTGGAAGGTGAACCCTTGCCCCCAGTCTGAGGTTCTGAAAGCTCTAGAGCAGGTTTTCAAGGATCCCTCTGTACTTTTCTCTGTTAATCTTCCCTCAATCCTGACTAGTCTCGCAGTCCCTGCCACTGAAAAATATTCCCACAGTATGATGTTGCAATCACCATGTTTAACCTTAGGGATGGTGCCAGGCTTCCTGTGACGCTTGACATTCAGGCCAAATAGTTAATTCCTTTGTTTCATCAGAGCAGATAATCTTGTTTCTCATGGTCTGGGAGTCCTTTGGGTGCCTTTTGGCAAACTCCAAGTGGGCTGTCATGTTCCTTTTACTGAGGAGTGGCTTCCGTCTGGCCACTCTACCATAAAGGCCTGATTGGTGGAGTGCTGCACAGATGGTTGTCCTATTGGAAGGTTCTCCCATCTCCACAGAGGAACTCTGGAGCTCTGTCAGAGTGACCATCTGGTTCTTGTTCACCTCCCTGACCAAGGCCCTTCTCCCCGATTGCTCAGTTTGGCCTGGCGGCCAGCTCTAGGAAGAGTCTTGGTTGTTCCAAACAACTTCCATTTATCGATGATGATTTTTAATACTTTTGCAAATCTGTCTAAAAACCTGCCTAAAAACCTGTTTTTGCTTTGAAATTATGGTGTATTGTGTGTAGATTGATGAAGATTGTTTTTAATCCACTTTAGAAGAAGACTTTAATGTAACAAAATTTGGAAAAAGTCAAGGCGTCTGAATACTTTCCGAATGCACTATATGTTTATGCATCACACCAAGTTGACCCTCACACAACTTTACGGGCTGTGTAATGTTTACTATCATCTTTTCTCATCTGTAAGACATGTTGCAGATGTTCAAATGTGTGACACCAGTAATTATTTATGGGGCTTATAAACCCTCTTGCAGACAGACACTATTGCCCACACAGCAGACGGTGGATATTAGGGTTGCAAAAGATATAAAATATAATCCTATAAACATGACAAGTGATTAGTCTGGGAGCGTTGGAAGAAGGGTTGTGACGAGCGTGTGTGTGTGTGTGTGCGTGCGTAACTTCGACAACACCATATCAAACGTACTTTTCCATACATCTTCACATGTCAGGGCCCCATTTTCTACTATGTTCCTCCATTAGGCCTTCAGCGAACAATCTTCTGCACCATAGCTAGAATTGTCTGTTTTGGTACATTTTCAGGGACAGATGTTTAGCCTTATCTGTGTCTCTGAAACAGCCATGCCTCTAGATTTATACTACAGTGGTAAACTGATTATGAGCAGCAATATTATTTTATGAACATAGTCGGTTTCCCTTTTCTTGCTTGTTGACTGTGGTTCCAGGGGAATGCAACAGCTCAAAGGATTCATTATCCTTAACAGGAGTAACTGAGTGGTTTAAATGGCAAGGTGTGAAATCTCATGAGAGTCTGTGTGTGTCTGCGCGTGTGTGAATGTTGTTGATCAATGTGGCCTATGTTGATTAGCTAACGGGCCTAATTCCCCACGCGTGTCTGAAAACAGACTGATATACTGAGGCAGACCTGGAGGAGTGGAGCTGCTTGGTAATGTAATTGGATACTGAGGGAATGAGCCTAAAACACATTAAATCCAGCACTCTGACACAGATGGCATTTTCCAATTGCTATTCCAGTCAGATTTTATTGGTGGTTTGTCGCAGGTGATACTCGGGGCTGGGGCTTTTTGGTCTTTTTAGCTTTGGGGGTGAGAACAGTTACGGTTTAACCCAATCGTAAACAACTATATTTTGTCAACAGAACAGGTTTTTATGATTTTGAATGAGTCGCTGAGTTGTAATACACCAACAAGTTGACCTACAGTATGTTGCTTTGAGAACTTTTAATGAAAAGTCTTGTTTTGGTTATCCATTATGTAATTTTTATCAGTAATCCATTCAGAGAGCAATTCCTTGAGAACAAACATTTCTAAGAAAAATCTCTCCCTCCCTGCCATTTCCCTTGAATTCCAATTCATTTTCATCTAATCAAAAGCAGGAAAATAATAAATTGACTGTTTGTGATGTGCTGGAGTAACAGCCCCTCAGGCTATTGACTCCTTGGCTGTGTCCAAAATTGCATCCGGTTCCCTATATAGTGCACTATTTTTTACCAGGATCCATAGGGCTCTGGTTAAAAGTAGTGCACTATATAGGGGTTAGGGTCCCATTTGCTATCGACACCTTCTATGTGGGCAGCCCAGTGCCTAGTGTTCAATCTGAGATATTGACAAGGATGGCCTGCTAAACCCTCCTCACCACACGATCTACAGCAGAATGGTAAGGAGCAGTATGAAACAACGATTGTAGGGCTTCAGCCAGTGGGTATGTTGCACGTGGGTCTGTGAGTGCGTGAGATCGCATGTGTCTGTTATAAGGGAAATATATGTTGATGACTGAGAATAATACTAATTTATTTGTCATCATTAAAGATACCCGGATGTTTTACCTGTGAACAGATATTTTCATCTTAGTGCAGTTAGAAATATTATTGTATTTGTTGTTTTTTGGGTTTGTCTGTGATTCATTCTGTGGCCTTGGTCTATAGGATCTTACACTGTATACGGCCCAGATGGTACTCTAGTCCCTATATGGTGCACTACCTTTGACCAGCGCCCATAGGGTGCCATTTAGCACACTGGTTTCCTTCTCTGTTGCACTTCTCAGCCCCTGGGCCAGTCTTTGTGGTTGTGTGTCAGAGACCAGAGAACTGGTCTGTGACATCCTGCTGTCTCTAACCTCAACGGCACCTCCACTGATTACATACGCTGACATCACACCCAAGGGCAAAACTCCTTTAATCTATAGAAAGAATGAAAAAAAGATAACAGAAAAAACATTTTTCAGTACAGAAAATCACAAACACAGTCACATTTGGATGTATTGTTCAGTGTGTGCTGAACTACTAGGATTGCAATGTTGCAATACAATGTTACATTGATAAGGAAACTATCAACTATTCACAAAGCCATTAATGTGTGACAGCTGACGCCAAAGGAGATGGCCACCGTTTTACGATCCCGTAACCAACTGTGCATGTTTTTCTCGCGTTATTTGTAACTTATTTGCACATAATGTTTCCGCCACAGTGTCTTATGACCGAAAAGAGCTTCTTGATATCAGGGCAGCGATTACTCACGCCATACAGGAGGAATTGTTGTTCTTCAACGAGTCGGAAGGGAAGTATTTACTCCAGACACTCGACAAGGCCCTCATCCCTGTCATTAGCAGGAGGAAAAGATGGAGGCATCGAGGACGAAGGTCAAGGTGCCTTGTAAGGATCCGTCACCGAGGGGGTAATCTGCCTTTACCATCAGTCCTATTAGCCAACTTACAATCAATCGATAATAATAATAGACAAACTACGAGCACGTATATCCTACCAACGGGCATTAAAAACAGTAATATATTATGTTTCACCAAGTCGTGGATGAACAACGACATGATTAACATACATCTGGCAGGTTTTAAGCTTTTTCGGCAGGATAGAACAGCGGCATCTGGTAAGACAAGGGGAGGCGGCCTATGCATATTTGTAAACAACAGCTGGTGTACAAAATCTAAGGAAGTCTTGAGGTTTTGCTCGCCTGTTCCGGACAACTGTGTGATCACGCTCTCTGTAACCGATGAGAGTAAGACCTTTAAACAGGTCAACATTCACAAGGCCACAGGGCCAGACAGATTACCAGGGCATGTACCCCGAACATGGAATGATCGACTGGCAAGTGTCTTCACTGACATTTAGTCCCTGTGCCCAAGAACACTAAGGTAACCTGCCTAAATGACTGCTGACCCGTAGCCCTCACATCTGTAGCCATGAAGTGCTTTGAAAGGCTGGTCATGGCTCACATCAACACCATTATCCCAGAAACCCTGGACCCACTCCAATTTGCATACCGCCCCAACAGATCCACAAATGATGCAATCTCTATTGCACTCAACATGGTCCTTTTTGACCTGGACAAAAGGAACACCTATGAGAGAATGCTATTCATTGACTACAGCTCAGCGTTCAACACCATAGTGCCCTCAAAGCTCATCACTAAGCTAAGGACCCTGGGACTAAACACCTACCACTGCAACTGGATCCTGGACCTCCTGACAGGCCGCCCCCAGGTGGTAAGGGTAGGGAATAACACATCCACCATGCTTATCCTCAACACGGGGGCCCCTCAGGGGTGCGCGCTCAGTCCCCACCTGTACTCCCTGTTCACTCATGACTGCATGGCCAGGCACGACTCCAACACCATCATCAAGTTTGCAGGTGATACAACAGTGGTAGGCCTGATCACCAACAATGATGAGACAGACGATAGAGAGGAGGTCAGAGACCTGGCCGTGTGGTGCCAGGACAACAAACACCCCCTCAACGTGATCAAGACAAAGGAGATGATTGTTGACTACAGGAAAAGGAGGACCAAGCACACGCCCATTCACATCGACAGGGTTGTCATGGAGCAGGTTGAGAGCTTCAAGTTCCTTGGTGTCCACATCATAGTCCAAACACACTAAGACAGCGTGAAGAGCGCACAGCAAAACCTGTTCTCCCTCAGGAGAATTAACAGATTTGGCATGGGTCCTCAGATCTTTAAAAGGTTCTACAGCTGCACCATTGAGAGCATCCTGACTGGTTGCATCACTGCCCGGTATGGCAATTGCTCGGCCTCCGGCATGGTACCACAGAGGGTAGTGCGTACGGCCCAGTACATCATTGGGGCCAAGCTACCTGCCATCCAGGTCATCTATATCAGGCAGTGTCAGAGGCCCTAAAAATTGTCAAAGATTCCAGGCACCCTGGTCATAGACTGTTCTCTCTGCTACCGCACAGTAGGGGGTACTGGAGCGCCAATTCGAGGTCCAAAATGCTTCTTAACAGATACTACCCCCAAGCCATGAGTCTCCTGAACAGCTAATCAAATGGCTACTCAGACTATTTGTATTGCACCCGCCCTCTTTTACACTGCTGCTACTCTCTGTTTATTATTTATGCATAGTCACTTTAACTCTACCTACATGTACATACTACCTCAATTACCTCAACAAACAGGTGCCCCCCGCACATTGACTCTGTACCGGTACCCCCTGTATATAACCTTGTTTGTTATTTTACTACTGGCGTTTAATTATTTGTTCCTTTTATTTTCCATTTTCTACTTAACAATAATTTTTAATTTTTGTATTAACTACATGGTTAAAGCATGGTTGTATTCGGCGCCTGTGACAAATCAAATGTGATTTGAGACACAGTCAATCCTATACAGGTACGGATAGAAGGGATTACAGGTAATGTCAAAGTGACGTCACAGTCGCACTGTGAACATGTGTACCCAACCGATAGCTGATCATTTAAAAATAAATAAAGTTATGTTCATTTTGATGGGAGAGTGAAAAATAACTTGTAACATTGGCCACCATCTGGATGTCACCGTGACATGCCAATATTAGCTAACCTTACTGCCCTCGGGAAGCACGATGACAAGCTGATTCACATGTAACGTGGCCAACTTTCTTCCTCCCAAGACATTTTTATTTTGTGGGACAGCAGTCGATAAATGACTTGCTATATTGGTAACCATATGTTCATCGACTACAGCTCGGCATTTAACACCATAGTGCCCCTGGGTCTCGACCCCGCCCTGTGCAACTGGGTACTGGACTTCCTGACGGGCCAGCCCCAGGTGGTGAGGGTAATCAACAACATTTCCACCCCGCTGATCCTCAACACTGGGGCCCCACAAGGGTGCGTTCTGAGCCCTCTCCTGTACTCCCTGTTCACCCACGACTGCGTGGCCACGCACGCCTCCAACTCAATCATCAAGTTTGCGGACGACACAATAGTGGAAGGCTTGATTAACAACAACGACGAGACGGCCTACAAGGAGGAGGTGAGGGCCCTTGGAGTGTGGTGTCAGGACAATAACCTCACACTCAACGTCAACAAAACTAAGGAGATGATTGTGGACTTCAGGAAACAGCAGAGGGAACACCCCCCTATCCACATTGATGGGACAGTAGTGGAGAGGGTAGTAAGTTTTAAGTTCCTCGGCGTACACAGACAAACTGAATTGGTCCACCCACACAGACAGCATCGTGAAGAAGGCGCGGCAGCGCCTCTTCAACCTCAGGAGGCTGAAGAAATTCGGCTTGTCACCAAAAGCACTCACAAACTTCTACAGATGCACAATCGAGAGCATCCTGTCGGGCTGTATCACCGCCTGGTACAGCAACTGCTCCGCTCACAACCGTAAGGCTCTCCAGAGGGTAGTGAGGTCTGCACAACGCATCACCGGGGGTAAACTACCTGCCCTCCAGGACACCTACACCACCCGATGTCACAGGAAGGCCATAAAGATCATCAAGGACAACAACCACCCGAGCCACTGCCTGTTGACCCCGCTATCATCCAGAAGGCGAGGTCAGTACAGGTGCATCAATGCTGGGACCGAGAGACTGAAAAACAGCTTCTATCTCAAGGCCATCAGACTGTTAAACAGCCACCACTAACATTGAGTGGCTGCTGCCAACACACTGACTCAACTCCAGCCACTTTAATAAAGGGAATTGATGGGAAATTATGTAAAATATATCACTAGCCACTTTAAACAATGCTACCTAATATGATGTTTACATACCCTACATCATTCATCTCATATGCATATGTATATACTGTACTCTATATCATCTACTGCATCTTTATGTAATACATGTATCACTAGCCACTTTAACTATGCCACTTTGTTTACATACTCATCTCATATGTATATACTGCACTCAATACCATCTACTGTATCTTGCCTATGCCGCTCTGTACCATCACTCACTCATATATCTTTATGTACATATTCTTATCCCCTTACACTTGTGTCTGTAAGGTAGTAGTTTGGAATTTTTAGCTAGATTACTTGTTGGTTATTACTGCATTGTCGGAACTAGAAGCAGAAGCATTTCGCTACACTCGCATTAACATCTGCTAACCATGTGTATGTGACAAATAAAATTTGATTTGATTTGATAGTCTAACTTATGGGGAGAGGGGAGCATGCACAGCAGGCCTGTAGCTAACACCGGGGCACTGTGTCCTTCGTTCCCACTTGCCTACAACTGTCCAGCAGGGGGAAGTAGCTAAATAGCTATTGTAGATAGCCAATATTAAGGTGAACGTTACCGTACCGTTATTGTAGTAATGATCCCATTCTTCTAGAACTGTGATTGTAACAGAGCCCACATGTCAATGTCTAGCAGCACTGGGTTGGGCCTCTCTGAGTTGGATGTTATTTGACAGAGAGGAAAAAGCAAGGAGATTGCATGAAATTCAAAAGGTTTGTGTACTCTTCTGTATCCACTGCATCGACTGGCCTTCAAAACCCTTTAGTGCAGGGGTGCAAAACTCATTCCTTGGAGGCCAGAGTGTCTTCTGGTTTTGGGCTTTTCCAGGACAATTAAGACCTAGGCAACCAGGTGAAGGGAGTTCCTTACTAATTAGTGACCTTAATTCATCAACCAAGTACAAGGGAGGAGCAAAACCAGCAGACATATGGCCCTCCATTGAATGAGTTTGACACGTGATGCTCTCTCTGCTTTCCTCTGTCTCTCTCTCTCTCTCTCTCCATTTCTCTCCTCCCTGTTTCCCTCTCTCTCTCTCTCTCTCTCTCTCTGTGTTTCTCTCTCTTTCTGTTTCTTTGTTTTTCCAGTTCTTCCCTTATGTGGACAGAGCGGGTCAACAGGCGGTGCCCCTGAGCTACTGGGAGAGGGATGAAGGGAATGGAGGGGAGAAACCTTAACAATGTTTCTCTCTCACAAACCATTAAAGGCAATCATCAGACACACAAGGTACCCTGTCAGCAGAGCTGGAGGCCAATGGGATCCGGTGATGATGAAAAGGAAGGTATTTCAGCCACTTTGAAATATGCAGAGGAAATGTTCTTGTCTTGGAGAACGAAGCCAGGAGGGGAGGACAATGGGTGCAACCCTTTCCTGTCTGTGGCAGTGGACAGGACCTCTGAGTTCATCCAAGGAGAGAGGGCTGTGCTTCGACTGCCGACACTCATGAATATAGACAGGCTCCAAACTGCCATTAAACTATACAGTGAGCCTTCACCAATGCACAGGTGGTTAAAAATATACCATTAATGCTGACCAATGTCGACTTCCCTCAGCAGCCTATTTTAGTCCATTAGATACGCAATGCGCTTAGTGAGACTCAGATCATTAGGTTTAACTCCTATACAGTTGGTGAAGGGTTAATGATTCACAGTGTCTGACTGAACTTGTAATACAACCTGTAATAAAGTTTGAGTAAGACTTTACTTAATGAATACAAATGATGAGTATAGTGAATTATGGCCTTATGATGTGGATGTAGTGTGTGTGCGTGCGTGAGTGTGTAAATTACATTTACATTACATTTAAGTCATTTAGCAGACGCTCTTATCCAGAGCGACTTACAAATTGGTGCATTCACCTTATGACATCCAGTGGAACAACCACTTTACAATAGTGCATCTAAATATTTTAAGGGGGGGGGGGGGGTGAGAAGGATTACTTTATCCTATCCTAGGTATTCCTTAAAGAGGTGGGGTTTCAGGTGTCTCCGGAAGGTGGTGATTGACTCCGCTGTCCTGGCGTCGTGAGGGAGTTTGTTCCACCATTGGGGAGCCAGAGCAGCGAACAGTTTTGACTGAGCTGAGCGGGAACTGTACTTCCTCAGTGGTAGGGAGGCGAGCAGGCCAGAGGTGGATGAACGCAGTGCCCTTATTTGGGTGTAGGGCCTGATCAGAGCCTGGAGGTACTGAGGTGCCGTTCCCCTCACAGCTCCGTAGGCAAGCACCATGGTCTTGTAGCGGATGCGAGCTTCAACTGGAAGCCAGTGGAGAGAGCGGAGGAGCGGGGTGACGTGAGAGAACTTGGGAAGGTTGAACACTAGACGGGCTGCGGCGTTCTGGATGAGTTGTAGGGGTTTAATGGCACAGGCAGGGAGCCCAGCCAACAGCGAGTTGCAGTAATCCAGACGGGAGATGACAAGTGCCTGGATTAGGACCTGCGCCGCTTCCTGTGTGAGGCAGGGTCGTACTCTGCGGATGTTGTAGAGCATGAACCTACAGGAACGGGCCACAATGGTGTATAGCTAAACAATACATTTAAAAAATGGTTCTTAAATTCCAACCATCCATAGAGAGAGGAGAGTGTGTGCGAGATTAGAGAGTCTGTATTACATCTAATGCTGAAGGTTTTTATTTGTCTCATGTAATCCTGTTCTAACGGTGATCTCCTACCATGCAACATTGGCTTTATCCTGCACCTCTATACGCCACGCACGCACACGCGCACACATGCACACACGCACACACGCACACACACACACACACGCGCGCACATACGTTTGTTTGTTTGCTAAAGCATTAGTCCAGCAGCACTCTGATCCCAGATAATAAAATGGAGGAGTGCTAACAGCCATGAATCTGAAATGAACATGTCCATATTGATTTCCGTCTCAAATCCCCTTTAATTGCTGGATGTCGTGTTAACCTGACAAGCTATTAGGAAGATGAACCAGGGGAAGGGAGGGATAGATAGAGGAAGGTGTCCCACAGAGCTATGTCAATCTGTGCTAATATGCACGCATGCACGTGCACACACACACACACACAGTCAATTCTATCGGCAATCTCATTACTCCGAGCCACAGGGCAGGAGAATTAAAACACTCAGATGTGAGCTGTTGTCTATGAAGTGTCAGGAACATTGGCTAAACTAGATGGAAACGGAGTAGCCTCGCAGCTAGCCCAATCCCTGGTGCCTAGGAAGTTATTAGAAGGCTATGACTAACACTGGTTGTCTCTATAGCCCGTTTCCCTTCTCTGGGTCCTATATAAAGGGACTATGCACAGAGAGAAGACATTCAAAGCCATCGAGGTGCCAACCAGAAATGGTTTATTATTCTGTCTCCCTCTCCCTCTCAGTGTTGTTATCATGCAGCAACAGTTACCATGGCCCATTACAGACCACTTTAAGAAGGCAACCTTCCTCACATCACATCATCCAGAATATGAATCACACACAGCTTGTTCTGTTTAATGACTAAGCCTGGGGAGCCACCTGAGGAAAGACTTTGTATTGAGATTCAGATGTTCTGTTTATGTGGGGATAATACACTAAATGGTAGACACCAACACACACACACACACTTTGACTTTAGTTTGGTCATGCTTTGGATGCCTCCTGCTTTGGCAGTTCATGAGTGATCCATCTCAAACCTAGAGGATAAGTGGAAGTAGAGGCCCTCTCTGTAAGTTACTGCCTATGTTCTTATTTTATTTAGCTCTCTACTTTTATCTACATACAAACCCCAGTCCAGTGTCTGGGAGCAGAGAGAAGATTTCAATGTGCACACACACACACACACACACACACACACACACACACACACACACACACACACACACACACACACACACACACACACACACACACACACACACACACACACACACACACACACACACACACACACACACACACACACACACACACACACACACACACACACACACCCACAATCTACCTGAAGGCATTGAAACATCTTTACTAAATTACTGTGTTTCTTTTTTATCAATGAGTGGAAACATTTCACCCTCAGGTTAACCACATACAGCTCTCTGTGTCTCTGCTGGGTGATTGGCTATCGATTTTGCGCCTGTGTTTTAGATTGGGCCAGGGCTGCTCTGGTAACCAGAGAAGAGAGATAGAAGAGAGGATGACTGGAGGAGGAGAGGATGATGGTTCTGGCGTCATTTCATTTCCAGGACCATGTATGCCCCTGTGACGTCATGACATATACTGGACACTGTATACCATGGGGCGCTGAGGTTTGTGACAAACTCCAAAGCTCTCACACATCACTGTGCCCTCTGTATGAGAGTGGGCTGGCTAAATCCTTGGTATGTTTTTATTTATAAGGTCACATTGAGACATCTACCTAATCTAATACAGAGCAGGGGGAAAAATGTTTTACAGTTCTTTGCCCCTTCTGCATCGAGCAAGCTTAAAAAGGTCCTGAAATGACAGGAGCTCGTCCCTTTAAATGAGTTTAAAAGCTTGGTTAAACTCTATGGTGGAAAATGAAGTGGGGACTGTCAATGTTTTAACCTCTAGTTGCACCACACGTTCACAGAACATCTTGCTGTTCACTGTGTCATCTTGCTGTTTAATGTGTCATCTTGCTGTTTAATGTGTCATCTTGCTGTTCACTGTGTCATCTTGCTGTTCACTGTGTCATCTTGCTGTTTAATGTGTCATCTTGCTGTTCACTGTGTCATCTTGCTGTTTAATGTGTCATCTTGCTGTTCACTGTGTCATCTTGCTGTTTAATGTGTCATCTTGCTGTTCACTGTGTCATCTTTCTGTTCACTGTGTCATCTTGCTGTTCACTGTGTCATCTTGCTGTTCACTGTGTCATCTTGCTGTTCACTGTGTCATCTTGCTGTTCACTGTGTCATCTTGCTGTTTAATGTGTCATCTTGCTGTTCACTGTGTCATCTTGCTGTTCACGGTGTCATCTTGCTGTTCACTGTGTCATCTTGCTGTTCACTGTGTCATCTTGCTGTTCACTGTGTCATCTTGCTGTTAAATGTGTCATCTTGCTGTTCACTGTGTCATCTTGCTGTTCACTGTGTCATCTTGCTGTTTAATGTGTCATCTTGCTGTTCACTGTGTCATCTTGCTGTTCACTGTGTCATCTTGCTGTTCACTGTGTCATCTTGCTGTTCACTGTGTCATCTTGCTGTTCACTGTGTCATCTTTCTGTTCACTGTGTCATCTTGCTGTTCAATGTGTCATCTTGCTGTTCAATGTGTCATCTTGCTGTTTAATGTGTCATCTTGCTGTTCACTGTGTCATCTTGCTGTTCACTGTGTCATCTTGCTGTTTAATGTGTCATCTTGCTGTTTAATGTGTCATCTTGCTGTTCACTGTGTCATCTTGCTGTTCACTGTGTCATCTTGCTGTTCAATGTGTCATCTTGCTGTTCACTGTGTCATCTTGCTGTTTAATGTGTCATCTTGCTGTTCAATGTGTCATCTTGCTGTTCACTGTGTCATCTTGCTGTTTAATGTGTCATCTTGCTGTTCACTGTGTCATCTTGCTGTTTAATGTGTCATCTTGCTGTTTAATGTGTCATCTTGCTGTTCACTGTGTCATCTTGCTGTTCACTGTGTCATCTTGCTGTTCACTGTGTCATCTTGCTGTTTAATGTGTCATCTTGCTGTTCACTATGTCATCTTGCTGTTTAATGTGTCATCTTGCTGTTTAATGTGTCATCTTGCTGTTTAATGTGTCATCTTGCTGTTCACAGAACACCTTGCTGTTTAATGTGTCATCTTGCTGTTCAATCGAAAGTATGTATATCAATTCTAGTGCTTTGTGTTTTAAGTTGTCAACGTGTCTGCAACTTTGTGTGCTGCTATTTTGGCCAGGTCTCTCTTGTAAAATAGATTGTTCATCTCAATGAGTCTAAACTGGTCAAATAAATGTAAATACATTCTATTTACAGATATTGTATGTCTTGTAAGCAAGACTGCTTTGTTGAGATAGGGGTCTGCGTTGTAACCACATTGTAATAGTGCCATTTTATTGTGAAACCCAACAATATCTCTGACAGTTCAGGGAGAGGTCTCTTTATTCTACTGGGATGGACACAGGTGTTGTACACTGCAGTTTACTGAGGTTAACCTTTTACGTGCTTTGTGAAACTGTCCTGAGAGTGTCAGGATTCCTGAAATGGTAGAGAAGGGGTTTAAATCTTGCTTCAAAATACTGTCCATTAACAAATGCCTAACAATACAGAATCTTAGTAATTCACTGAGAGTTTATGGTGAGTTAACTGTGTTCTAATCACTTTGAATTTGATAGAGAGAATAATAGGAGAAATGAACACAGTAGAGACAGGGGTTGTATGGACGGCTGCATCGGGGTGTGTTACCTTGGCTTAGTACTCTGCGGCTGTTTTGCTGTCATTCCGAGGCCTCTTTCTCTCTCTGTGCTCACTGAGTGTTCAGTCCTTCAGAGGCTCTCTCATCTCCTCTCCTCCTCTATCCTCTCTCCTACGCGCTCCACTCCTCCCTTCCTCTCCTCGATGTCAATTACATACTAAAGTCAGAGAGAACCAGTCCTTTCATCTACTGCACAGTATAGACGACCAGAATAAGGCAGATAAAAAATTAAGAGTCATCCTTTGTACTCTATCACCACAGTGGCGACCATCCCCCCCCTCCTCTTCTCTCCCCTCCTACAGAGCATAGGCTGTATTTCAGAGATAATAATACATAATCGGAATTATAAAACGTGTTGTTTGTATCCTGGATGCTGATTGGATGAGCAGCGTTCCAAGCCGTGCTGTATTGTATCACAGACACACTATTCCTGCTAACAGTTCCATCTGAAAATGATCGCTGTGCCTCCATAAGAATATCATGTCTGAATCATTGTATTTATCTCTCGCACATTATTTACCTTGCTTCCAGCCTAGCATTCAGTTTGGTACAGCGGGGGTTAATATAAGCCTGTCTGACCCCGGAAGATTTGTTTCACTTTTGAAATGCAAACTCCCCTGTTGAGAGAGAGTGAACAATGCACAGTGCTCAGACGAGACCACTTTTTCTATGCCAGTCAAAATCACGCATCATCATCATCATGGATGTATTAAATGCCAATAGAAGAAAAGCTCAAACAAAATGGGCACATCACGTCATTTCAGCGTGGACGTTTTGTTAAAATTTGGTGGAGACATTGATAAAATGAGATTTTAGCCTTTATTCACCCACTCAAAAAGACAGCCAGAAGTTTGGTGAATTCCCAATGTATCACTATGCACAACACAAATGTTTGGTTTACTTGACATATGTACGTGTTAACAATAGGACTAAATCAAATCAAACTTCATTTAAAGTGCATATTAATTATGAATTTGTCGACAAACTGGTATTATAGCCAGACTAAGTCAGTGGCACAGATGGAACTATCCAAGCAGAAGTAACATCTCCTTCAAATGTTGATATTTGGTTGCGTTGACAACCAAACAAAACTCAATATCCAGTTTGTCTACAAATTCATAATTTATTTGTTAGATTCATGTCTCTATTTCAACCATTTCAGAATCTAAGTTAAAGAAAAGGACTAAATAAATAAATTTGGACCTATTCTTTAACAATGTTGAATTGTGTTTGGTTTGGCTATTGCGTTGGGCCGAACAACGGCATTTACCAGTGACGATCTGTATTCCTCCGCTAGTGCCTTATTGCTTAAAAGTAAACACTCCTTTATTAAGCCTCGGAAACATCAACCATAACAGCATGAGACGGCATAAGGGAGAGAAACACTGGGAAAACACTAAAACTAAGGAGGTGACAACCTGGGGCATCTGATTATAACACAGGAAGATAAACAGAAGGAGAAAGAGGAGTGAGGAGAAAGTAAAATAGTTTCTCTGTAGAATTACTGTTTGTACTGTAGAGTGTATTCTACCTCGACTACCAATAACCCTCTTGATACGCAATGTCCAAATCAATTACAGTACCGAGCAACCCACTACAGACAGTGCAGACTGCCCAGTCAAAAGGCATTATATGTCCTCTATAAACCAGCAGACAGCATTGACAGGGTTACATAAGCTTTGAGCAAAGACCATAGAGATACAATATAATCCATTTAACACTGAGCTAAAACTGATAGGGCATATACTGCAGAGGAAGTGCAATTCTGTCAAAGACAGTCAGCCTACCTGTCTAGTCTTTGGAGCCATAAAGAACCAATCTGGTAATAATAAACAACACTTGATAATACCAGGTAAATACAGGACACTGACTGTAACAGGAGAGGACCGAGAGAGAGCTGGAAGAATAGGACCAGCAGTGTTCCAGGCATTGCTTCTGTACTGTGAGGTGTTCAGATGCAGGCAGCCAGGTTACTTAACTTGTGTTGTGAGTGAACGCTGTGTACTAGGCTAGTATAAATCATCACACTGAGAAACAGGCAGGTCACATCACCTTGGCCCTCACAGTGTTCCAGTCAAAGCTCTCCATCAGAGAGAGATTGAAATTGGGGAGAAAAAGGGTTAAAAATTCAACAACAATTTTTTAAATAAAAAATAACAAAAATAAGCACAATGTCTTGAGTAAAAGCCAAATTGGATTTATACCAAAACATCGCACGACCGATCATATTTACATCCTACACACCCTGGTAGATAAACGTGTCCACCAAAATAATACCAAATTGTACATTTGCTTTATCGACATCCAAATATAGCATTTGATTCAATTTCGCATACAGGACTGTTCCACAAAGTTATGAGATTGTGGTGTAGGACAGGTATTCCCAAACCGGGGTGCGCAATGCCGTCGGGGGTACGCCAAATAAAAATGTGATTCACAAAATTGTTCCTCACATTTTCAAACAGTCCATTTACATTTCCTAACAGGGCTATACATTTGGGTGAGTTATGTGGCTCGCCTGAGTAGCCTCGTTTCACTGCCAAAAATACAATTGAACCATCTGGTGTTCAGCGAAATAACAACACAATGTCAAATACAGGTAGTCTAGTCAAATAATGAACATCCAATCACATTAACCGTTACTGTCTCGCGGGAATTCCACTAACGGTCCGTATGTAGCTAAACGTAGCTGCTGCTCATTCCGTTTGCTCGAAAATGGATAAATGGTTAAAAGAAGCAAGGCCCGCATCCATAGAGACACATACCAGCTCTACTGGAGCTCTACTGCTACTATCAGCAGTACTACACCTGCACCTGTCAATGACACAAGTTGTTCTGCTTCCACGAGCACATCCAATGCTAGCATCAGTAATTATACATTTGTTGTTAGCCCAGCAAGAATGACAGTTGTGAAACTGATGCTGCCGAAGAGTTACTGCCCCCTTACCCGGGAAAGCACCGAACAGACAGGGACGTTGGACCATCACAGATCCGCAAATATGATGAGAACAACATTGAGAGGATATGTTTTAAGTACTGGAAAGCTTTGTGACATCAAATGGACTTTGGTGGTCTAGATGTGCTGGTATCTGTATTGATGGCACAAAAGCCATGACAGGGAGACATAGTGGAGTGGTAACGCGCGTGCAAGCAGTTGCTCCCGATGCCACTTGGGTACACTGCAGCATCCACCGAGAGGTTCTTGCTGCCAAGGTAATGCGTGACAGATTGAAAGACGTTTTGGACACTACAGTGAAAATGGTTAACTTTGTTAAAGCAAGGAGAATGTCAAATGTGATATAGCGAAGCACCTGAGTGAGTTGGATGTGCACAATTACTTTCCCAAATAAATGACACAAACAACTGGATTCGTTATCCCTTTCATGACCTGCCTCCAGTCCATTTACCGATATATGAACAAGAGAGCCTCATCGAAATTGCAACAAACAGTTCTGTGAATATGTAATTTAATCAGAAGCCACTGCCAGATTTCTGGATTGGGCTGCACTCAGAGTATCCTGCCTTGCAACCACGTACCTATGTGAGAGTGGATTCTCGGCCCTCACTGGCATGAAAACTAAATACAGGTACAGACTGTGGGTAGAAAAATGATTTTATACTGAGACTCTCTCCAATACAACCCATCATTGCAGAGTTATGTGCATCCTTTCAAGCACACCCTTCTTATTAACCTGTGGTGAGTTATTCACAATTTTCGATGAACAAATAAGGTTTTGTATTTAAGATGGTTAAAGAGCTAAATTATGGGTTGTGACGAACTCACACTCATTCTTATGTGTAATAAATGTATCGTATAGTGTGTGTGGCAGTCTTACAATGACTTGAAAAAACAACATTTGAGAGGGTATGACTATAAAAAGTTTGGGAACCACTGGTGTAGGAAGTAAAACATGACATAAAATCCTAATTAAATCCATTTGTGCAGCATCAAAATTGTCAAGAAAAGAACAGAATTCTTTAACCAGGGGCGGGACCTTCGCCAGGGTTGCAATCTGAGCCCTGCACTCTTCAATATTTACATCAACGAATTGGCCACTATTCTATAAAAATCCTCAGCCCCTGGTGTTAGTCTCTACAATTCAGAGGTTAAATTCCTGCTATTCGCAGATGGACTATGCCTGCTGTCACCCACAGCACATTGCCTACAGCAGAGCCTGGACCTGCTAGAGTAGTACTGCTAGACCTGGGCAATGGCAGTAAACCCCAAAAATACAAAAATAATGATTTTCCAGAGAAGATCCAGATTTCAGCTATTAGACCAAAGTTCTCAATTGATACACAATATATATTTACATTTACATTTAAGTCATTTAGCAGACGCTCTTATCCAGAGCGACTTACAAATTGGTGCATTCACCTTATGACATCCAGTGGAACAACCACTTTACAATAGTGCATCTAAATATTTTAAGGGGGGTGAGAAGGATTACTTTATCCTATCCTAGGTATTCCTTAAAGAGGTGGGGTTTCAGGTGTCTCCGGAAGGTGGTGATTGACTCCGCTGTCCTGGCGTCGTGAGGGAGTTTGTTCCACCATTGGGGAGCCAGAGCAGCGAACAGTTTTAACTGAGCTGAGCGGGAACTGTACTTCCTCAGTGGTAGGGAGGCGAGCAGGCCAGAGGTGGATGAACGCAGTGCCCTTATTTGGGTGTAGGGCCTGATCAGAGCCTGGAGGTACTGAGGTGCCGTTCCCCTCACAGCTCCGTAGGCAAGCACCATGGTCTTGTAGCGGATGCGAGCTTCAACTGGAAGCCAGTGGAGAGAGCGGAGGAGCGGGGTGACGTGAGAGAACTTGGGAAGGTTGAACACTAGACGGGCTGCGGCGTTCTGGATGAGTTGTAGGGGTTTAATGGCACAGGCAGGGAGCCCAGCCAACAGCGAGTTGCAGTAATCCAGACGGGAGATGACAAGTGCCTGGATTAGGACCTGCGCCGCTTCCTGTGTGAGGCAGGGTCGTACTCTGCGGATGTTGTAGAGCATGAACCTACAGGAACGGGCCACCGCCTTGATGTTAGTTGAGAACGACAGTTTGTTGTCCAGGATCACGCCAAGGTTCTTAGCGCTCTGGGAGGAGGACACAATGGAGTTGTCAACCTATATATAGATATACAACCTATATATATAGAGTACTGCACACACTACAATTACTTAGGTTTAAAAAATAAGTTAAACTGGACACCTTAATGCTTAATGATACAGTGAATGAACTGAGAGAAAGCACAGAGGGCATTCTACGCCAATTAAAAAAACGAATTCAAATTGAAATACATATTACAATTTGGCTAAAACTAATTGAATGTGTCATTGAACCAATTGCACTTTATGTCAGCGAGGTGTGGGGTCCACTTGCAAACAAGATTTCACCAAATGGGACAAACACCCCATTGAAACCCTGCATGCAGAGTTCTGTAAGATTCTCCTACATGTTCAGAGGAAAACTACAAACAATGCATGCAGGGCAGAATTAGGCCAATATCCACTAATATGCCAAGAACTGAGTCTCCTCATCCAGCTGGTCCTGGGGCTGTGTTCACAAACATATTCTACAAACACACTAAAGACAGAACATCCAACCAATCAGAATAAACCAAATTACAACACAGTCAAAACAAAACTATATTGCTTATTGGGAAATGCAAGCACAAGCACAAAGCAAAATGCAGTGCTATCTGGTCCTAAATCGGCAGTACACAGTGGCTAACTATTTTGAACATGGTTACGAATCAAAACTTTAGAAAAACCTTGACAAAGTACAGGCTCAGTGAGCACAACCTTGCCATTGAGACGGTGTTACGAATCCCTTTTGGCCCGACAGTCAGACGGGTAGACACAGGAAAACCTGTCTCCCTGTAGGGGAAAGGCTGTGCAACCACTGCACCACAGCAGAACCTGAGAGAGCTGCATTTCCTGACAAAATGTCAAAAATATAAAACAATTAGAGAGGTTTCAAAGACCTCTCTGATGAGAATAGGCTACACGTCCTGTTGGGGGAGGGACGCAGAGAGCTGCGAGTTGGCAGCACACTACATTGCTGCCAGCCATAAAACGAGGTACAGTGTCAGACAGACCAACCAACTTGCACATGTCCTCTATATTGTTATTGTTCAATGGTTATTTTGACCCTTGGTTATTGTTATTACTGTTGTCCTATTGACAATTTGGATCACTAGTATTTTAATATGGGAAATATCCAAAGTAAGCTTCGGCAATATGTACATTGTTACGTATTGCCAATAAAGCAAATTGAATTTAGAGAACGAGAGAGAGAGAAGAAGCTTGAGTGAGAGAGAGAGAAGAAGAGAGAGAGAGAGAAGAAGCAAGAGAAGAAGCTTGAGTGAGAGAGAGGGAAGAAGAGAGAGAGAGAGAAGAAGCAAGAGAAGAAGCTTGAGTGAGAGAGAGGGAAGAAGAGAGAGAGAGAGAAGAAGCAAGAGAAGAGAGAGAGAGAGAGAGAGAGAGAGAGAGATAGATAGATAGATAGATGGATGGGAATGCAGAGCCTTGTGAGCACTGTCATAACGCAGGTCTATTATTGACTGGCCCTCAGCCATCATCTCCTCCCATCTTCCGTTTTTTTTCCCTTCGCTTCTTCCGCTTTCCTGTCATCATAGGTTATACCATGGGACAGAATACCATTAACTGTCCTATTTTCTGTCCCTGCCCCTTTAGATGTCCTCACTGTATTGGGGCTTTCATCACTGGTGGAGAGATACATTTACCACATGACAGATTTGTCATTAGGAAGTGATACCTTCATGGCAGTTCAATCGCCTGCTCTTGACGTAATCAATGATCCTTGCTATATTGGATTAGAAGTTTTCCTAAACGTTGCTTTTTTTATTGTTTCTAGAATACCATTTATAAGCTGTCCTCCGCAGAGCTAGTCAGAGCTGTCGTATGATCAGAGAGTAAAGACATGGTGTATAATCTCAATGAACGTGAGGGTTTTGTCATGTGAGAAGCAATTTGATTTAATGTGCATGTAAAGTCATGCTAAAGATAAAAAAGATGACTTCACACAGAGATAAAGTGGGCTCAAATTCAATCTTTGGTCAGACAGGGAACACACACATACTGGGACACACACACACTGCGACACACTGCGACACACACACACAGGTCTCCACACGCCTCCGTGGTGTTTTAAACTCTGTGGTGTTTCAGTGTCGGAACGAGCAGAGTATTAATTGATTCTTGTGTCTATCTGCTCCTCTGCATGACGGGATTCATTTAAAACGACAGGCCTTTAGACAGGGACAGTGGGGGAGAGGATAAGAGCTCTATTTGCAGTTGCAGCCGTTGCACTGCGTGCCATTGCTGTCACAGTCTTGAGGCTTTTCCAAGATGCCACCACACACGCAGAGAAACACACACACGAAACTGCTGCTACTCTGCCAGGGCACCAGGCCAGAACCAGCTGCATACACACTCAGTAAAATCCTGGCCAGACACACACAAGCCACGCGGTCTTCACTAAAACCCTGGCCGGCTGGAAATCTCTTGAAGCCCCAAACCATTCCGTGACATTTGAGAAGTCTGACTATGACAGGGACCTGTGTAGGAGCGATAAGGGGCCACTCTGGCTCTGGGGCCCCTGGGGGTGGTGTGTGTCTGTGTGTGAGAGAAAGAGCTGCAGTGTGGCAGGCATCCTCCTTCTCCTAAGACCATCTGTCTCCTACAAACCAACAGGTTGGACGCGTCAAATAATGTATTTCCAGTATTGTTTAGCATAGGCTTTCAGTCTGGCACCGACTACCAGACCAGCTCCTAAAAGCAAGCGAGCAAGCGTTTGAAGAGGCATAGACACATGTCTGCTAAGGTGTTTGACCTAACAGGATCCATCAGATGTGACAGTTAAAAGACAACATAAACAGTATCAAAAACAAGACATGTAATAGTCAATTGAAGACATCCAGGTAAGTGTTTTACCTGCTTCCTGTGACTCTCTGGGGAGCCTGTCTCTTCCTCCTCTCATTCACCCAGCACTACACAGCAAATGATTGAATCTGCAAAAAAAGGAGCTTGGGAACAGCCACAATGATGGACACTGCCTGAGCTTTCAGGTAGGCTTCAGAAAGAGAAAGGAGGAGAAAATGGAGAGTGTGATGGAGATCCCAGGAGATGTGTTTTTCTGCCCAAAAAAAAACCCACAATGGCTGAGCCATCTCCAGGAGTTATCAGACACAAACGGATGCAGAGCGAAGAGAGGTTTCATCTGCATGGAACCTGTTTCTCTCAACACAATGTGCATTTTGTTATACACCCATCATTCAATTTCATGTGCTCATTCATACTGTACGCATCCAACAATCACCTCCACTGTAAGACTCCCTTGTGGAGTGCCAGTAGCCTATACACACAACCACACACCCTCACACACGATAACCCAGTGTTTCTCAATCCAGTCCTCTGGGACCTAACAGCCGTTTGAGATAGTTTCTGTGATTTCATCTAGTTCAACATTAGCAACCCTGGTGGTCCGGAAGGACTTCTCTGTTTGCACTAGGTAGACTCAGAAGGACTTCTCTGTTAGCTCTAGGGAGGCTCAGGAGGACTTCTCTGTTTGCACTAGGTAGACTCAGAAGGACTTCTCTGTTAGCTCTAGGGAGGCTCAGGAGGACTTCTCTATTAGCACTAGGTAGACTCAGAAGGACTTCTCTGTTAGAACTAGGTAGACTCAGAAGGACTTCTCTGTTAGCACTAGGTAGACTCAGAAGGACTTCTCTGTTAGCACTAGGTAGACCCAGAAGGACTTCTCTGTTAGCACGAGGTAGACTCAGAAGGACTTCTCTGTTAGCACTAGGAAGACTCAGAAGGACTTCTCTGTTAGCACTAGGAAGACTCAGAAGGACTTCTCTGTTAGAACTAGGTAGACTCAGAAGGACTTCTCTGTTAGCACTAGGAAGACTCAGAAGGACTTCTCTGTTAGCACTAGGAAGACTCAGAAGGACTTCTTCGTTAGCACTAGGTAGACTCAGAAGGACTTCTCTATTAGCACTAGGTAGACTCAGAAGGACTTCTCTGTTAGCTCGAGGTAGACTCAGAAGGACTCCTCTGTTAGCACTAGGTAGACTCAGAAGGACTTCTCTATTAGCACTAGGTAGACTCAGAAGGACTTCTCTGTTAGCACTAGGTAGACTCAGAAGACCTTCTCTGTTAGCACTAGGTAGACTCAGAACTTCTCTGTTAGCACTAGGTAGACTCAGAACTTCTCTGTTAGCACTAGGTAGACTCAGAAGACCTTCTCTGTTAGCACTAGGTAGACTCAGAAGGACTTCGCTATTAGCACTATGAAGACTCAGAAGGACTTCTCCGTTAGCTCTAGGTAGACTCAGAAGGAATCTGTTAGCACTAGGTAGACTCAGAAGGACTTATCTATTAGCACTAGGTAGACTCAGAAGGACTTCTCTATTAGCACTAGGTAGACTCAGAAGGACTTCTCCGTTAGCACTAGGTAGACTCAGAAGGACTTCTCCGTTAGCACTAGGTAGACTCAGAAGGACTTCTCCGTTAGCACTAGGTAGACTCAGAAGGACTTCTCCGTTAGCACTAGGTAGACTCAGAAGGACTCCTCCGTTAGCACTAGGTAGACTCAGAAGTACATCTCTGTTAGCACTAGGTAGACTCAGAAGGACTTCTCCGTTAGCACTAGGTAGACTCAGAAGGACTTCTCTGTTAGCACTAGGTAGACTCAGAAGGACTTCTCTGTTAGCACTAGGTAGACTCAGAATACCTTTTCTGTTAGCACTAGGTAGACTCAGAACTTCTCTGTTAGCACTAGGTAGACTCAGAAGACCTTCTCTGTTAGCACTAGGTAGACTCAGAAGGACTTCGCTATTAGCACCATGAAGACTCAGAAGGACTTCTCCGTTAGCACTATGAAGACTCAGAAGGACTTCTCCGTTAGCTCTAGGTAGACTCAGAAGGAATCTGTTAGCACTAGGTAGACTCAGAAGGACTTATCTATTAGCACTAGGTAGACTCAGAAGGACTTCTCCGTTAGCACTAGGTAGACTCAGAAGGACTTCTCTGTTAGCACTAGGTAGACTCAGAAGGACTTCTCTGTTAGCACTAGGTAGACTCAGAAGGACTTCTCTGTTAGCACTAGGTAGACTCAGAAGGACTTCTTTGTTAGAACTAGGTAGACTCAGGAGAAAAGCGGAACTGTTCTAACTTTGATCGAGGCATAATCCTTTGTTGATTGTTTCTGTGCTAGAAATTGTTCTGCTGTTTACGCATTTCCACTCAGTTATAGAGAGGGGAGGGAGGAGAGATAAAGTGAGCGAGAGAAAGGCCGAGATCAATGAAAGGACTGAAGATAGAGGGGTGACAGGTTAAAAGGTCAAGGCTTATGAACGTTATGAAAATAAATCAAAAGAATGCAGCCAATGTTCTTGTTGGACATCTCTATGATGGATGAGTTGGTGAGGTGGGCTATCTGTCTCTCTGGGGTGGGATGGTGTGTAGACTGGATCAATAGATTCATCAGGCTTCTTCAATTAGGATTCTGTAGAACCAGCCAGTCAGTCTGGTCATATGATAACAGCAGACCATTAACGCAGCACTTCATTAAATTATAAGAAAAAATTTAACTACAGATCAACAAAAAATACTGGGGTTCTTGTTTAACATTGTAATTGTGTGTGTGTGTGTGTGTGTGTGTGTGTGTGTGTGTGTGTGTGTGTGTGTGTGTGTGTGTGTGTGTGTGTGTGTGTGTGTGTGTGTGTGTGTGTGTGTGTGTGTGTGTGTGTGTGTGTGTGTGTGTGTGTGTGTGTGTGTGTGTGTGTGTCAAATGTCATCACATTCACTCTCATAAATACTTATAAGATGCTTCCTGCAGGAAAGTGATATTCAAAGCTAATTGAAGTGCATGAAAGGGTGTGACTAAAATCACGTGTCGCAAAAAGTGTCGCAAAAAGTGTCTCAAAAAGTGTCGCAAAATAAAAATATGCATGAATGCATGAATCATATGATATTAGTAACATCGTAATCGTTTATTTATTTTCATTTATACACTCTTTAGAAAATAAAACACATTGAATGAATAAATACAAATTTAAAAAGCAACTAGTTTCGGAAAACTAATCACCTTTGTTCCCACAGCTAGAGACACATCATGTTCTTTTTTTTTACATTGATCTCTCTGAATATAGGGGTTCTTGTGTAGGGTTGCAAAATTGGGTAACTTCCCCAAACGTTCCAGGCTTTCCTAAAATCCCAGTTGTAAGATTCCCAGGTTGAGGTTTCCCAGTTAGAGGATTCCCTCTTTGCTTTTCGGTTCGTTAGTCAGGCAATGCACCAACTGGGAATTTCAGGAAAACCTGGGAATTTTGGGAAAGCTATGGGAATTTTGCAACCCCAGTCTCTGGTAGCAGTGGAGGCGGTCCCCCGAAGCAGACTGGGTCACAAACTGCAATGGAAACACTAACGACTGACTGGCATGCAGGTTCTCAAGTGGTCCTCATTTATAGCAGACATAACTCATTACAAATATAAAGCTATAAGTCACCAGAAATGACATATAAGTAATACATCATATTGGGTGACATACAGTACTGTATAACTCCAATGTCATTTATAGACATATCTCATTACATTATGGAGTAATATGCCACCAAAAGGAACATAAAACTAATATGTCACCAGACGTGACATAAAAGTCATATGTCAAACTGGGTGGCATATAACTACAATGGTTAAACGTCACTATTTTGACATATTCTAATGAGACCATGTTGTTCATAAACACAAAGATAATGGAATGGCACAGAGTTAATACGACAAACATCGATAAACATCTGGAAAACAATCTATTTACACAAACAATAAATAATGAACACGATAGGAACCTTTTCTGTACAATATGACCATAGGATAGACGCACCCAACATAAATTCAGTGCCATTCTCTTTGTAAACGTATTCTCTGCCATTCCAGCCTCACCAGAGAAAACACCAGTGTACAGTAACAACATCGGCTGTTCACCAACAGTAGATCATTGCATAATATACAAGATCATTGCACGTATTACAAAACAAACACACAAGATCACCCAATAGTTGACATGTTTTATTTGCAGGCAGTTGTATGTGATGTCATTGTCTTGTTGTTAAACTTCAGCTTCTACTTTGTATTTTTTTGTCGTAGTAATTGTTGTTGTCATTGATATAGTAAAATAAGGCAGGGAGTTGCAGAGACCTTTGAGTATACCACCAGTGATCAAGTGACGAGAAAAACGTCCAATGAGAAGAGAATGATCCTGCCCATTTCCTTGTCCTCTTCCTTGTATTTGGCAGATAGTATGTGGCACAGAACAAATAGTAACTTACAGAGGGATACAAATGCAAGGGAAAGGACAACAGTACAGTATATAACAGGTAGAAGGTAGGAGCATGTCCCATCATCTCTCTCTGTCTCCCTCTCCTTCGCTCTCATTGTTTTCTTTTGCCCAGGTCAGTTATGGCAGCAAATACATTGAATCACCCAGACCTGGGAGAGGAGAAGAGAAGGAAGTGGAACAGAGCAGAAACCAGGCTAGACCAAGGCTGTAGACCAAAGGGGAGACCCAAGACGGAGTGGTGAGGCCCAGGCCTCTATCCCTACACTCCTTCTGGGGTCGAGCAGGTCTGAAAATACAGTACTAGATGTAGAAGTGTATAGAGAGAAGCAGAGCAGTGTGGACCCAGACTCAGGCCAAGGCTGTAAACTCAGGCTAGGACCAGGCTGGGAGGCCCAGGTGATGTGGACCCAGGCTGAGATCCAGGCTAGGCCCAGGACTCCACTCCATCTCCTCTGAGCCTGAGCTGATCTGGGATCAGTGTTATCTCACTTCTATCTCACTCAGGCAGTCCAAGGCGTCCAGATACTCCAAGGCCAGGTCATAGCAGAACCGGTACTGCTCCTGAAAACAACACAGGTGTCAACATTCCTCTACTTTGCAATACATTAAAGCTTGAACTCAATCAATCGGCGATCTGTATTTGAGTGTGTAAATATTGTAAACCACTGCAAGTTTGACTGAATTGAGCCTTAAGACATGCATGCTCCTGTCTACCATATTAGGTCCCCCTACCAAAAGAGTTTCTAAAAAAGGTATTTCCTGGTTAAATCAAGGCTATTACTTACCATGGTCTCCACCATGTTGGGTTTGGAGTTGCGTAGCGTCTTGGCAGCGTAGAAGACATCCACCACGCTGTGATGACGGATCATCTCTAGCAGCATGGTACAAGCGCAGAATGTACCGCTCCGACCTCCACCGTTTCTGTTGCATACACAGGGAGAAACACAGACGCGTGGTTCAGTGCTTATGAATCCTTATGTATACACTTTGTGACCACTGAGAGAGTAGCCTGTGTTGCGACATGTGTGATAATAAGTCAGGTTGCGAAACCAGGGTATATGGTGCAGAAACCAGGACAGACAGACACACAGACACGGACACATGCCCCAAACACAGACATTGACACAGAGAGACAGTCAGACACAGACACAGACATCAATATGAGTCACGTCTCTAGCATGCAGGGAAGATACGGAGGCTGAAGCCGTAAAGTGAAATGTCACAGCTCAGTCTGAGACTCAAGGAGGCTATCAGAAAAACAGCAACACAAAGAACTTTGAAGACGAGCATCCGAGGAATGTTTCTCATTAAATCCAGAAACAAGGAAGTAAATCTAATCCAGGAGTGAGTCTCAAATTGCACCCTATTCCCTATGGTAGTCCACTACTTTTGACCAGGGCCCATAAGGCTGGCCAAAAATAGTGAACTATATAGGGCGTAGGGTGCCATTTGGGACGCAGTGTCAGCATGTCAACCCCAGAGACCAATCCAGGATGGATAGAGATATGTAGTGTTGCTGAAGTGTAGAAGAGGCTGGGGAACTAGAGCCTAGAGCGGATCCCTTTTATAGTAATTATGAAAAGTGTTCTGGTAAATAGGAGGAGTGTAGTAGTGAACACTTGGGGGTTGACGTTTTATCCTGCCACGTTTAAAACTACACACAGGCTCAGTGCGTTAAAGAGTAGAAAGTAACCGTTGAAAAACATGTGATTTTGATAGTTGTTAAAGTATCAAGTGGGCTCGGAACCAACACGATAACACAATCTACTGAAGCAAGGTGTGACCTCAGATTACATTTTTTCTCAATTGCATACAAGCAATTTTTGGACCTGTGTGGAATCGTATCTAGGAGAACAGCAATGATCAAATATATTTACAGGACTTCTGATCATTTACATGCCTTCGTACATGACTTGCATATCTTAGGCCACCTTTTGCAAAACTTTAAATACAAATGTCATCAGATAATACAAAATTCACTGTTAAGTGTTCTGTTCATAGAAAATAACATTGTTATGTGTGTGTGCTTCCGGCAATCAGTAAATACCACCGATCAAAATTCTAAACCACCACATCAGTGTCATACCATGTACAATATATGGAAATATCTAGGCATGGGGACTGTCTAATTGCTATAATTATTGACATTATTGAGGACATGCAGAGATACAGAGAATGAAGTTGGGTTACTTCTAAGTAATTCGCAGTGATGGTGTAGTTACTCAAAAAAAGTTATATATTACCTTTTACTTCTTTCAATAATAACAAATGACTTTACTTGTTACTCCCTGAGGAAAGTAATTAGTTACACTATTTGTTATAATACTTTTGTGTTACACCGCAAAACGCTGAGCGTCCTCACACAATGTCAACTGTCATCTGTATTTTGCTAAGTATCCGTCTGAAATAGGGGGATTGTACCGTGGATAAGGGCAGCCTTTCCTCTAATACATACCCAGCTACAAACTTGTTCAGCTCTCCCTGGTCCTCCTGAACTATTCAAATCAAGCCTTGGTTGTTTGAATGAGGTAGGCCTACAGTCACCATCAGCAGCCATGGTCAGGTCTTGCGGGTCTTTCGCTAAACGTTTCGTGTTGGCGTGTTGCCTTTGCAGGTGCTTCAAGAGATCAGAAGTCATGTTTCTAGCAGTAGAAAGATGTTTGTCGTCTGGGCATAGGTTACATTGTACAATTGAATTCTTACCATTTCGTCCTACCAAATCAAAGTAATGGAACTTCCCACGTTGAGAAAGTCAATGCTTTCGAAGCGTCTGCCATTTTTCATATCCCTTACTAAAGCAGTTAGTAGGTGTGCCTGCGTGCGTAAACGGGAATTTAGTGAGAGGACAAATTAGAATCTGGGGCAGGTAGATTTTGTTATATTCCACCAACAGAGAGGGAATAATGATCACAAATAAAAGCAACAATACATTTATTTGATCAGTAACTGCTATTATTCTGCAAATTAGAACAGTAACTCTGTTATGTTACTCGTTACAGCAAAAAAGATATTACTGTAACACGTTACTTTGTAGCGCCTCACTACTTCTAAGTCATCATCTTCGACATTGTGACCTTCCATAACAAAGCTTTGCTCTGGTGTGGATTGAGGCCTATACATCAATAGCAGTTGTGTTCCTCCATTGTATTCACCATTCTTTATTACTATTGTGGATCGTGTTTCTGTGACCAATGGGAAGTGTACAAAACAATGTTCAAACCAGCCTTTGTATTGAATGGAATTGGATTGTGGCGATACCTATGAATGGATCCTGCAATACAATGTGCTTATTTTAATTCAATTCATTCAATATATCACCAATCATTTTTGATTTGATGTGTAGGAAATTGTTTGGTGAAATATGCATAAAAGCAGAGTAATTGCCCATAATTCTGCACCTTTGGATAGTTACTTCCATTTTTGATCATCGTGATCTAGTGACGGCAAAGAACATGTACTGATCTACTGGGAGTTTTCTGTTTTGTCTGCTCGGACTCTTTTAGTATGGTTGCATGGATCTTTTTTCAGCCAGCCATGTTCTTTTGACGAATCTATTCGGGGCAGTATAATTGAGTTTTTCTGTATTTATTTTTTGAGAAGGAATCTACATTTTGAAAAAGCATTTACTATTTTGCAAAAGGCCACTCTGTGTTTGAGATTCTGTGTCTTGTGAAAAAAACTTTGTAAGCGATTGAGAAAAACTGTAACCTGTCCCAAAAGATGAGTGTCACCTGCTTTCGGAACAGTACGCTCACAACAGGAGTCACCAAGAGCCAATGACACCTTTAATGTGCTAGAAAAAATGGTTTGTATAGTGTCAGTATGGCCCGAGAATTAATCCAACTAACGCACAGCTTTAAACTTCTTAAACGAAAATCCTCAACGTTTGCGTAGATCACGCTCGCTGAAATCAATCGCAGTGCACAGGTCATTTGAATCGTTTCTGTGTATCCTATTTGCAAACAAAACTTCCCTACGGAATGATATAGGTTTTATGAGTAAAATGGTGGACAGTGGTAACTCACAGACAGTGGACGATGGTACGTCCCTCTCCACACTCCCTCTGCCAGTTGTGGACCTGGGCCAGGAGGCTGAGGAAAGCCTTCTTAGAGTCTGGCACGTCACGGTATGGAGACCAGCGCAGGAACTGGAAATGACGAACCACCAGCTGACCTTCCTGGAGCTGGATGGGCGGGGGTCAAAGAGAGAAAGGGAGGACAGTGATCATGTTGTGCTCGATCCCAAATAACAGACTTGTCAAGCGCTTGATAGGAACACACACAACACATCACAGCACACTATCCACACCTTACAGACATGTATAGCATCCTAGACTGGACACCTCTAAGCCAGAAGGACACTGGTAGAATTTCAGACCATGGTACTGCAGGCATTGTTTGCAGAAAACAGGATCCCCATTATAGTGAATGGAAAAATGGCAATCTTTGTGATCAAGCTTTGTGTAAATAAAAACATGTTTGGAATACAATCATGGTACCAATCATTGCTTCTAATACACCTGATGTATTTCCTTGAACCAATGATTTTAAAATCGCACACAGAAGAGGGTATTGGCAGCCTGCAATACCCCGGTTGGCTTTCAACTTGAGATACTCAATGACAGGGAGTAGCACTGAGCTAGCCTGCAACATCCCTTCATGCAGTAGCTCAAACTGCTCATGTTATGTCTCCATGGGGAGCATCTTAACTGACTTCATTTGGCTTCAATGCACTATTGAGTCTTCACATAGGAATACATGGTGTCACGTGATCGATGGCTTTCTCCATACTTATAGAAAGTCATTGACTTGTCCTACGTTAACACGCATTTGTGAATTGTTAATGTATTTTTTGCATATTCCAACTCCCTCAGAGGCCCTCTTAGAGAGGGATAACGGTCAGGGTCAGTCATTATCAACAGCAACCCTGGAGCAATTTGGGTGAAGTGCACATCAACAGATTATTCACCCGATCTGTTACTGGTCACCCGATCTGTTACTAACCGCGAGGCTACCTGCCACCCTTAAATGTTTTTTCTACTGTGATATAGAATACCTTGCTGGGAAATTGTGCATCATCCTCCCTCCCTGTTCCTGTTGCTGGACAGTTCTGATTGGTAAGATCAGTGGGATCCTGTGAAAAGGCAGTGGGGTTCGTTTGACAGCTGCTCCCCCTCCTCCCCCATCCGTGGGGGAGACTGGGGGTGACACTGAGGGGGACAGGGCTCTGACAGAGGTGACAGCGGAATGACATGAGGGTGAGGCAGGGGGAGGCTCTAAGAAGAGGCAAGGAGAGGGACTAGGGACGCTAATACCTGAAAGGCAGGGAGGCAAGCTGACAGGGGGTGAGAGGGGGAGGTAGGGAGACAGAGGCAGGGAGAATAGCTGACAGGGGGTGAGAAAGGAGGTAGGGAAACAGAGGCAGGGAGAATAGCTGACACGGGGTGAGAAAGGAGGTAGGGAGACAGAGGCAGGGAGAATAGCTGACAGGGGGTGAGAAAGGAGGTAGGGAAACAGAGGCAGGGATGCTAGCTGACAGGGGGTGAGAAAGGAGGTAGGGAAACAGAGGCAGGGAGACTAGCTGACAGGGGGTGAGGAGGGGGAGGTAAGGAAACAGAGACAGGGAGGCTAGCTGACAGGGGGTGAGGAGAGGGAGGTAGGGAAACAGAGGCAGGGAGGCTAGCTGACAGGGGGTGAGAAAGGAAGTAGGGAAATAGAGTCAGGCAGGCTAGCTGACAGGGGGTGAGAAAGGAGGTAGGGAAACAGAGGCAGGGAGGCTAGCTGACAGGGGGTGAGGAGGGGGAGGTAAGGAAACAGAGGCAGGGAGACTAGCTGACAGGGGGTGAGGAGAGGGAGGTAGAGAAACAGAGGCAGGGAGGCTAGCTGACAGGGGGTGAGAAAGGAGGTAGGTAAACAGAGGCAGGGAGGCTAGCTGACAGGGGGTGAGAAAGGAGGTAGGGAAACAGAGGCAGGGAGGCTAGCTGACAGGGGGTGAGAAAGGAGGTAGGGAGACAGAGGCAGGGAGGCTAGCTGACAGGGGGTGAGAAAGGAGGTAGGGAAACAGAGGCAGGGAGGCTAGCTGACAGGGGGTGAGAAAGGAGGTAGGGAAACAGAGGCAGGGAGACTAGCTGGCAGGGGGTGAGGAGGGGGAGGTAGGGAGACAGAGGCAGGGAGACTAGCTGACAGGGGGTGAGAAAGGAGGTAGGGAAACAGAGGCAGGGAGGCTAGCTGACAGGGGGTGAGAAAGGAGGTAGGGAAACAGAGGCAGGGAGGCTAGCTGACAGGGGGTGAGAAAGGAGGTAGGGAAACAGAGGCAGGGAGGCTAGCTGACAGGGGGTGAGAAAGGAGGTAGGGAAACAGAGGCAGGGAGGCTAGCTGACAGGGGGTGAGAAAGGAGGTAGGGAAACAGAGGCAGGGAGGCTAGCTGACGGGGTGAGGAGAGGGAGGTAGGGAAACAGAGGCAGGTGACTAGCTGACGGGGTGAGGAGAGGGAGGTAGGGAAACAGAGGCAGGGAGACTAGCTGACAGGGGGTGAGAAAGGAGGTAGGGAAACAGAGGCAGGGAGGCTAGCTGACAGGGGGTGAGAAAGGAGGTAGGGAAACAGAGGCAGGGAGGCTAGCTGACGGGGTGAGGAGAGGGAGGTAGGGAAACAGAGGCAGGGAGACTAGCTGGCAGGGAGTGAGAAGGGGGAGCTAGGGAAACAGAGGCAGGGAGACTAGCTGGCAGGGAGTGAGAAAGGAGGTAGGGAAACAGAGGCAGGGAGGCTAGCTGACAGGGGGTGAGAAAGGAGGTAGGGAAACAGAGGCAGGGAGACTAGCTGACAGGGGGTGAGAAAGAAGGTAGGGAAACAGAGGCAGGGAGACTAGCTGACAGGGGGTGAGAAAGGAGGTAGGGAAACAGAGGCAGGGAGACTAGCTGACAGGGGGTGAGAAGGGGGAGTTAGGGAAACAGAGGCAGGGAGACTAGCTGACAGGGGGTGAGAAAGGAGGTAGGGAAACAGAGGCAGGGAGACTAGCTGACAGGGGGTGAGAAAGGAGGTAGGGAAACAGAGGCAGGGAGACTAGCTGACAGGGGGTGAGAAAGGGGAGCTAGGGAAACAGAGGCAGGGAGACTAGCTGGCAGGGGGTGAGAAAGGAGGTAGGGAAACAGAGGCAGGGAGACTAGCTGACAGGGAGTGAGAAAGGGGAGCTAGGGAAACAGAGGCAGGGAGACTAGCTGGCAGGGAGTGAGAAGGGGGAGCTAGGGAAACAGAGGCAGGGAGACTAGCTGGCAGGGAGTGAGAAGGGGGAGCTAGGGAAACAGAGGCAGGGAGACTAGCTGGCAGGGAGTGAGAAAGGGGAGCTAGGGAAACAGAGGCAGGGAGGCTAGCTGACAGGGAGTGAGAAAGGGGAGCTAGGGAAACAGAGGCAGGGAGACTAGCTGGCAGGGGGTGAGAAAGGAGGTAGGGAAACAGAGGCAGGGAGACTAGCTGACAGGGAGTGAGAAAGGGGAGCTAGGGAAACAGAGGCAGGGAGACTAGCTGGCAGGGAGTGAGAAGGGGGAGCTAGGGAAACAGAGGCAGGGAGACTAGCTGGCAGGGAGTGAGAAGGGGAGCTAGGGAAACAGAGGCAGGGAGGCTAGCTGACAGGGGGTGAGGAGGGGGAGGTAGGGAAACAGAGGCAGGGAGGCTAGCTGACAGGGGGTGAGGAGGGGGAGGTAGGGAAACAGAGGCAGGGAGACTAGCTGACAGGGGGTGAGAAGGGGGAGCTAGGGAAACAGAGGCAGGGAGGCTAGCTGACAGGGGGTGAGGAGGGGGAGGTAGGGAAACAGAGGCAGGGAGACTAGCTGGCAGGGAGTGAGAAGGGGGAGCTAGGGAAACAGAGGCAGGGAGACTAGCTGACAGGGAGTGAGAAGGGGGAGCTAGGGAAACAGAGGCAGGGAGACTAGCTGGCAGGGAGTGAGAAGGGGGAGCTAGGGAAACAGAGGCAGGGAGACTAGCTGACGGGGTGAGGAGAGGGAGGTAGGGAAACAGAGGCAGGGAGACTAGCTGACAGGGGGTGAGAAAGGAGGTAGGGAAACAGAGGCAGGGAGGCTAGCTGACAGGGGGTGAGAAAGGAGGTAGGGAAACAGAGGCAGGGAGGCTAGCTGACGGGGGGTGAGAAAGGAGGTAGGGAAACAGAGGCAGGGAGGCTAGCTGACGGGGTGAGGAGAGGGAGGTAGGGAAACAGAGGCAGGTGACTAGCTGACGGGGTGAGGAGAGGGAGGTAGGGAAACAGAGGCAGGGAGACTAGCTGACAGGGGGTGAGAAAGGAGGTAGGGAAACAGAGGCAGGGAGGCTAGCTGACAGGGGGTGAGAAAGGAGGTAGGGAAACAGAGGCAGGGAGGCTAGCTGACGGGGTGAGGAGAGGGAGGTAGGGAAACAGAGGCAGGGAGACTAGCTGGCAGGGAGTGAGAAGGGGGAGCTAGGGAAACAGAGGCAGGGAGACTAGCTGGCAGGGAGTGAGAAAGGAGGTAGGGAAACAGAGGCAGGGAGGCTAGCTGACAGGGGGTGAGAAAGGAGGTAGGGAAACAGAGGCAGGGAGACTAGCTGACAGGGGGTGGGAAAGGAGGTAATGAAACAGAGGCAGGGAGACTAGCTGACAGGGAGTGAGAAAGGGGAGCTAGGGAAACAGAGGCAGGGAGACTAGCTGGCAGGGGGTGAGAAAGGAGGTAGGGAAACAGAGGCAGGGAGACTAGCTGACAGGGAGTGAGAAAGGGGAGCTAGGGAAACAGAGGCAGGGAGACTAGCTGGCAGGGAGTGAGAAGGGGGAGCTAGGGAAACAGAGGCAGGGAGACTAGCTGGCAGGGAGTGAGAAAGGGGAGCTAGGGAAACAGAGGCAGGGAGGCTAGCTGACAGGGAGTGAGAAAGGGGAGCTAGGGAAACAGAGGCAGGGAGACTAGCTGACAGGGAGTGAGAAGGGGGAGCTAGGGAAACAGAGGCAGGGAGGCTAGCTGACAGGGGGTGAGGAGGGGGAGGTAGGGAAACAGAGGCAGGGAGGCTAGCTGACAGGGGGTGAGGAGGGGGAGGTAGGGAAACAGAGGCAGGGAGACTAGCTGACAGGGGGTGAGAAGGGGGAGCTAGGGAAACAGAGGCAGGGAGGCTAGCTGACAGGGGGTGAGGAGGGGGAGGTAGGGAAACAGAGGCAGGGAGACTAGCTGGCAGGGAGTGAGAAGGGGGAGCTAGGTAAACAGAGGCAGGGAGACTAGCTGACAGGGAGTGAGAAGGGGGAGCTAGGGAAACAGAGGCAGGGAGACTAGCTGGCAGGGAGTGAGAAGGGGGAGCTAGGGAAACAGAGGCAGGGAGACTAGCTGGCAGGGAGTGAGAAGGAGGAGCTAGGGAAACAGAGGCAGGGAGACTAGCTGACAAGAGGGGTTATTTTTCTAGAGGCTACTAGAGGAGCACCTGGTGTTGAAAGATGGATGTTACTGTAGGTCAAAGGGAGGTTTTGGGAAGTGCCTGTCTGATTAACGCTGGGAAACTAAGCTAGTCACAATCACGAAGACAACACGGCGTCAACGGCTAGGAGAGAGGCACACAGCTACAGTAATACAGCACACACAGACATAGACACACACACACATACACACGCACACACGCACACATTCCAAAAGAAAATACCACAACGCCACGTCTACAATGATTTCACAGGCATTGAAAAGGCTGATAATTTGATAATTTCATCATTACACTGTCAAAAAGACATTTTAGGTCATTGACAGTAATTGTAAAGTGTACAGTGACTAATGCATGCCTCATCTCCCATGTTCAGTAGACAGACTATGAAAGGATAAAAGGGGCCATTAGGCTCTCTACTAAATACGCATCAAGAGACTATGGAAAAATATGTTTTCAAGAACTTCACAATATTAAAGCGATATGACTAAACTGTCCGACATTCTGTGTGAGTCAGCAGGTTGATTTTCAACTGTAGTCTCTTAACTTATCAGAGCGCAAAAAGGGACTTTGACAGCCAGTCTATCATTGACCACGACCTACCCGCATGATGTTCTGAACCCGGAACAGACGGATTATGACGTCATCATCAGCCATCATGGACAGAAGCTCCACTGTCATTGGTCCAAAATGCTGCAGCCCAGGCTCTGGCCAGTACTGTAGACACGGCTGATAGAGAGAGACAGAGACAGAGACAGAGACAGAGACAGAGACAGAGACAGAGACAGAGACAGAGAGAGACAGAGAGAGAGAGAAGTGAGAGGAGAGAGAGAGAGAGAGAGAGAGAGAGAGAGAGAGAGAGAGAGAGAGAGAGAGAGAGAGAGAGAGAGAGAGAGAGAGAGAGAGAGAGAGAGAGAGAGAGAGAAAATAGGAAGAGAAAGAAGGAAGATAACAGGTGATCAGCGGACTATGGAGGTGGAGGAGTGAAATCAAATCATTGTGTCACAGAGCAAGACGGCTGAAGTCAATAACAAGACACCTGAGGATCGACAAGACAGACATTTAGCCAGATCCACAATTATCCAACCCATAGCAGCATTGTTAATTGCATGAGCAGAAAACACCATCACTGAGTACAATCAATCCCATAACAATCAATCCCCCCCCCCACACACACACACACACACACACGCACACAGTGTTTCACATCTTTTGAATAATTCATCATTGTAAATCATTAACATTAGCCCATTATAAATGAATGCAGTGTGGTCAGGGGGGGGAAACTCGGCAGTGCCTGGTAGAGATACACATGGAGTCAATCAGGGATTGGTGCACAGAGCACACAGACTGGGCCAAGGTCTTTAGTCAATAGGTCGAAGCTGCTTCAAAGAGTCTCATAAGCCGAAAAGGGAGGAACGGAGGGATGGAGACACTGGGGAGTGTAGTGTTAAATTGCTAACAGTGATAGCTGTGGCAGCGAGGGGGACAGAGAAGGGAGCAGGAAGGGAAGGAGGGAGGGAGGGAGGGAAACACGGGGGAGTGTAGTGTTAACATGCTAACAGTGTTAGATGTGACAGGAAGGGGGAGGGAAGGTAGGGGGGCGGCAGAAGGCCCAGGGGAGGAACAAGGTAGCGATAATGTCCTGTCACGTTGACAGAGAGGTATTAACGAGGTGACAGGGGCAAAGGGAGAGATGAATATTTACACACAGAGACAGGTAGCACAAATGACTGGGGTGCACTGTTAATCTACTGGTAGAGAGAGAAAGGGAAGGAGGGAGCGGTGGATGAGAAAGAAAGAAGACAGAGGAGATGGGGGGGGGAGAGAGAGAGAGAGAGAGAGTGGGGGAAAAGAGATCAATTAAGACATGGCAGAGAAGGATAGCAGAGATAGACAGAGACGATACCGGGAGGGAGAACAAGAGAAGAGAAGAGTAAGGAGAAAGAAAGAGAGGAGAGAAAGGGTCAGTGGAGGAGAGAGAGTTGTGGAGAAATAGCGAGAGGGAATGACAGAAGGAGAGAGAGTTGAGGAGAAAGAGCGAGAAGGAATGACAGAAGGAGAGAGAGTTGAGGAGAAAGAGCGAGAGGGAATGACAGAAGGAGAGAGAGTTGAGGAGAAAGAGCGAGAGGGAATGACAGAAGGAGTGAGAGTTGAGGAGAAAGAGCGAGAGGGAATGACAGAAGGAGAGAGTTGAGGAGAAAGAGCGAGAGGGAATGACAGAAGGAGAGAGAGATGAGGAGAAAGAACGAGAGGGAATGACAGAAGGAGAGAGAGTTGAGGAGAAAGAGCGAGAGGGAATGACAGAAGGAGTGAGAGTTGAGGAGAAAGAGCGAGAGGGAATGACAGAAGGAGTGAGAGTTGACAAGAGAGAGACAGCTAGCTATAAATGAGAGCAATGGTGTAAACGTTAGCCAACCCAGCACCATGACACAGTGACAAGTGAAAGATAAGAAGGCCACCGACAAACCCACACATGAGTAAACACACAGGTGACATGCTAGATGAGGGAGAGACGGGGTGAGAACAGAATGATATGGATGTGGTAATGCCCTGACAAGCAGGCTAAAAATGTATCATCCTATTAATTAATCTACACAAAGGCTATAAATCAGGTTGCTATTACTTTTACATTTTAGTCATTTAGAAGACATTCTTATCCAGAGCGACTTACAGTTAGTGCAATCAGCTTTAGATAGCTATGACATGGGATTGGTCAGAGTACATTTTTGACCCATCAAGTATGAGTATGAGCGATTTCACCGGTACCGGATAGCCACAGGGCTCAGTCAGTCAGTCAGTCAGTCAGTATCATCAATTCCCTCCCCCCTTCCTTCCTCCATCCTCAGCCCCTCACCTCCCCTCTTCTCACCCAGGCAGAGTTGGACTGGTTGATCTGGTTGAGCATCACCACTGAGGTACATCCATAGTCATAGACCAGCCTCCAGAAGTCTGCCGTGGTTCCCGGTAACGGGTGTGGCGTTACCACGAAGGCAGCGGGTCGGTGAAAGCTGTCGGTGAGAGCAGCGTTGATGTAGCTGTTCCCCTCGGCAACGCCCTCGGTGGTAACCAGGAAGGCCAGGGCGCGGTCGGGAGGCAGGACGTCCATGCTACGGTTCTTCTCACGGTTCCTAGGCAGCAGGGACACGCTGCACTCCTCCACGTCCAGGTGAGGGGTCACAGAGTTCAAAGTCTGGCGAGAAGGAGGAAGGGATGGAGAGAGAAGGTGAGATGAAGGAGCACAGACAAGGTAGAAGAGGATGATGGAGACAGACAGAGACAGGGAGACAGTGATAAACAGAGAGAGACAGTAACAAACGGAGAGAGAGGCAGAGCGAGAGTGAGAGACAGACAGATACAGTAACAAACGGAGAGAGAGGCAGAGTGAGAGACAGACAGATACAGTAAACAAACGGAGAGAGAGGCAGAGTGAGAGACAGACAGATACAGTAACAAACGGAGAGAGAGGCAGAGCGAGAGAGAGACAGATACAGTAAACAAACGGAGAGAGAGGTAAACACGGAGAGAGAGGAGAGTGAGAGACAGACAGATACAGTAAACAAACGGAGAGAGAGGCAGAGCGAGAGTGAGAGACAGACAGATACAGTAACAAACGGAGAGAGAGGCAGAGTGAGAGACAGACAGATACAGTAACAAACGGAGAGAGAGGCAGAGCGAGAGACAGACAGATACAGTAACAAACGGAGAGAGAGGCAGAGTGAGAGACAGACAGATACAGTAAACAAACGGAGAGAGAGGCAGAGTGAGAGACAGACAGATACAGTAACAAACGGAGAGAGAGGCAGAGCGAGAGAGAGACAGATACAGTAAACAAACGGAGAGAGAGGCAGAGTGAGAGACAGACAGATACAGTAAACAAACGGAGAGAGAGGCAGAGCGAGAGTGAGAGACAGACAGATACAGTAACAAACGGAGAGAGAGGCAGAGCGAGAGACAGACAGATACAGTAACAAACGGAGAGAGAGGCAGAGCGAGAGACAGACAGATACAGAAACAAACGGAGAGAGAGGCAGAGCGAGAGACAGACAGATACAGTAACAAACGGAGAGAGAGGCAGAGCGAGAGTGAGAGACAGACAGATACAGTAACAAACGGAGAGAGAGGCAGAGCGAGAGTGAGAGACAGACAGATACAGTAACAAACGGAGAGAGAGGCAGAGTGAGAGACAGACAGATACAGTAAACAAACGGAGAGAGAGGCAGAGTGAGAGACAGACAGATACAGTAAACAAACGGAGAGAGAGGCAGAGCGAGAGTGAGAGACAGACAGATACAGTAACAAACGGAGAGAGAGGCAGAGCGAGAGACAGACAGATACAGTAACAAACGGAGAGAGAGGCAGAGCGAGAGACAGACAGATACAGTAACAAACGGAGAGAGAGGCAGAGCGAGAGACAGACAGATACAGTAACAAACGGAGAGAGAGGCAGAGCGAGAGACAGACAGATACAGTAAAGAAACAGAGAGAGAGGCAGAGTGAGAGACAGACAGATACAGTAACAAATGGAGAGAGAGGCAGAGCGAGAGACAGACAGATACAGTAACAAACGGAGAGAGAGGCAGAGTGAGAGCGAGAGACAGACAGATACAGTAACAAACGGAGAGAGAGGCAGAGTGAGAGCGAGAGACAGACAGATACAGTAACAAACGGAGAGAGAGGCAGAGCGAGAGACAGACAGATACAGTAACAAACGGAGAGAGAGGCAGAGCGAGAGCGAGAGACAGACAGATACAGTAACAAACGGAGAGAGAGGCAGAGTGAGAGCGAGAGACAGACAGATACAGTAACAAACGGAGAGAGAGGCAGAGTGAGAGCGAGAGACAGACAGATACAGTAACAAACGGAGAGAGAGGCAGAGCGAGAGACAGACAGATACAGTAACAAATGGAGAGAGGCAGAGCGAGAGACAGACAGATACAGTAACAAACGGAGAGAGAGGCAGAGCGAGAGACAGACAGATACAGTAACAAACGGAGAGAGAGGCAGAGCGAGAGCGAGAGACAGACAGATACAGTAACAAACGGAGAGAGATACAGTAACAAACGGAGAGAGAGACAGCAGAGCGAGAGACAGACAGATACAGTAACAAACGGAGAGAGAGGCAGAGCGAGAGACAGACAGATACAGTAACAAACGGAGAGAGAGGCAGAGTGAGAGACAGACAGATACAGTAAACAAACAGAGAGAGAGGCACAGCGAGAGACAGACAGATACAGTAAACAAACAGAGAGAGAGCGAGAGAGAGAGAGAGAGAGAGAGAGAGAGAGAGAGAGAGAGAGAGAGAGAGAGAGAGAGAGAGAGAGAGAGAGAGAGAGAGAGAGAGAGAGAAAGAGAGAGTAAGAGAGAGAGTGAGAGAGGGAAAGAGAGAGAGACAGACAAATGTCTAATCATCATCTGGCTAAAACTTTCAAACACATTTAGCATCAGTCAAAAACTATGAAGGGGCTTAAAAGATAAAAACACGTTTAATCGCAAACCACATGCATTATAAATAAGCACATTATGAGGCTTTGGGAATTGAAATTCGAGGGGAAATTAAACTGAATTTTAAGCTTGCTGTGTATTGTGTTACTTAATAACTCCCTATTAAGTTTGACTGTATGAATGGTGCATTATAATTATTACTAACTTACATTGCATCAGGATTACATCTTGCAGATACAGTACTAGTTTAAATTATAATCTGAAATTAAATGTCACCCTATTCCCTATTTAGTGTACTACTTTTGACCAGGGGCAATAGGACTCTGGTCAAAACTAGTGCATTGTACAGGGAATAGTGTGCCATTTGGGAGGCATTGTAAATGTCTGATTTCAGTGAGGATATTTCATTGGACTATAATAACCATCATGAATGTATTCAATAGCCTGGTCTGAAAGAGATAAGTAGCTGTAATTATGCATGGTAAAGGTCACCAATGATTTGTGTCAATAAAATGGAAAAGGAGGACGATCCATCTAGTCAGATGAACTAAAGTAATCTCATACAGAAATAGGAATTACTGTAATATACAGAAATATGCCATTTACAATCTCAGACTGCTGCAATAGACAATGAATACAGCTAAGGCCATGGTACTGTACTGTGCCATGACTAGTGTTTTGGTGAGAGTTAGTGGATCTAAGTTTGCACCAGTAATACTAGTACCAGTAAGAGAATAAAAGCGTCTGCTAAATGGCATATATTAGAATAACATCATTATTATGTGAAATGTGTTCCACTGTTAGAATAAACATCAACTTCAACCATTTTCTTTACAAAACATTACATCAAGACGTAATGGGAAAGAAGTCCAAACCCAGTTGTTATCTAGTCAGATAGTTTCTGGTTGCTAAAACAAAACGTCCTACTAGTCTAACCTGGAACTCCTCTCGTAGCTGCGAGGTGTTGCTCTGTGAGTCAACCCTCAGCATCTCCTTATAGGTCAGAGGAAACTCAATAACTGGTATAGCTGTCTCCCCACACAGACAGGCCTCCAGAATGGCGTCATGGATGAACACATACTGCTCCTGAGAGAGGGAGGAAGGGGGGGATGGGGGGAGGAAGGGGGGATGGGGGAGGAAGGGGGGATGGGGGAGGAAGGTAGAGACAAGACAGTGAGATTGAGAAACTAACAAGAAACGCCTCTTATCTTGTTTTGATAATAGAACCATAATTGCTAGCGGTTTGGGGGGGGTAACATTGGGCTTTGATTACTGTTGTTAATGTCGACTAATTGTTAGAAATGTCAACATTCATCACATCGCTATGCCCACACACAAATGTTGTTTTGCTAATCGTTAACAATCTAAAGAATGGAAAAGGAGAGGGTGTTAGAACATACATCAAAAGAGCCAAAATCCCAAATGCCCAACCCCTGCTATATAGCCTAAATATTAGTCTATTCAATGCAATTAGCTGGTACATTTTTTTTGACATCTTGGAGTACAAAGAATATCAGTGACCTGAATTGAAAAAGCATTAATGAGGATGCATATTTTATTTGATCATCACATCAAAAAAGAGTCTTTCTCGATTGAATCTAATTATAGCCGTATTAGACTGGTAAACAGGTTTCAAAGTGAGGTTTGAAAACGGCAACATCAGTAAGATTTGAAGACAAAACAACAGTACAGACACATTCAGCAGGCATGGAAAGGGAGTCTACATCATAATCTACCTCGGTTGATCCCTGATATTTCCTAGTTGATATAACAACATTACGTTTTTATTTGATAATTTATTTGAAACAAAGAAAACAACTGAAAGACAATACAGATATACACAAATAAAAATAACATAGTGTGCAGGTATGGTTGGAAGCCCGAGGGCTTATAGGAAAACCACACCACAAAAAAACGAAATACAATATATCAGTAAAAAAAAGAAAAGAAAAGATTGTTAGAACAGAAATAAATTGATCAGTAATCACAAAATATAAATGTGTTTAAATGTGTGTCTGCATGTGTGCAGGTGTGCATGTGAGTGTGTGAGAGTTTGGCTATGGAGGAGATTACTGAGTAGTTTGGTTCATCAGACTGACCCCCAGTCTTCGCTTGAAGTTATTGATGGATGATGATGTTTTGGCAATGTGAAGATAAGAAGTCCAGCGTATGGTACCTCTATATCTGATAGAGAATTGACTATGTGAGGTGTGGCAGTGGGGGACCAGGTAAACTTTCTGGGAGGTATGAGCATTTATAGATAAAAGTGCATAATTGGCGTACATTAATGTCGCAAATAGACAAGGTATTGAGTTAAGTTAGTTAGTTAGTCAGTTAAGAACAAATTCTTATTTACGACGGCTTACCCAGGCCAAACCCAGACGACGCTGGGCCAATTGTGCAATGCCCTATGGGACTCCCAATCACAGCCTGGATGGAGCCAGGTAAATAGAAGAGGTGAAGAGGTCTTGCTAATTTATTTTGTACGATGAGTCATTTCTGTAGGTAGGAGGCATATGTACTGGCCCAGACAATATTAGAGTAAATTATATAATGGTAAATTATACAATAGTATAGAGTTTGGTATATTATAGCATATAGAACTATAGTATAGAACTATAGTATAGAACTATAGTATAGAACTATATTATAGAACTATAGTATATTGCAAAGATGGTGCAGAAGAACATGGCTGGTGTTTTACATTCTCCTAAACAATTGTGCTATTTTGTTTTGTTTTTTTGCATTTTGTGTAACTTATTTTATTTTATATTTTTTTAGCCCCTTTTTTCGCCGCAATTCTGTAGTATCCAATTGTTTTTTTTTTTGTAGTTACTATCTTGTCTCATCGCTACAACTCCCATACGGGCTCGGGAGAGACGAAGGTCGAGAGTCATGCGTCCTCCGAAACACAACCTAACTCTATAAGGCCATAAGCAAAGAAGAAGATGCTCACCCAGAAGCGGCGTACATAGTGGCCAGGGACTTTAATGCAGGCAAACTTAAATCAGTTTTACCAAATTTTTACCAGCATGTCACATGTGCAACCAGGGGGGAAGAAATCCAGACCACCTTCGCTCCACACACAGACATGCATACAAAGCTCTCCCCCGCCCTCCATTTGGCAAATCTGACCATAATTATATTCTCCTGATTGCTGCATACAAGCAAAAACTAAAACAGGAAGAACCATTGACTCGCTCAATACGGAAGTGGTCAGATGACGCTGATGCTACACTACAGGACTGTTTTGCTAGCACAGACTGGAATGTGTTCCGGGATTCATCCAATGGCATTGAGGAATACACCACCTCAGTCATCGGCTTCATCAATAAGTGCATCGATGACGTCGTATCCCCAACCAGAAACCATGGATTACAGGCAACATCCGCATTGAGCTTAAAGCTCAAGCTGCCGCTTTCATGGTACGGAAGACTAATCCGGAAGTTTATAAGAAATCATAAAATCCTGCTATGCCCTCAGATGGATGAACCATCAAAAAAGCAAAGCGTCAACACAGGATTAAGATTGAATCCTACTACACCGGCTCTGACACTCGTCGGATGTGGCAGGGCTTGAAAACTATTACGGAGTACAAAGGGAAACCCATACTCCTGTATACCCTGTTCACCCACAAGTGCGTGGTCAAACACAACTCCAACACCATCATTAAGTTTGATGATGACACAACAGTGGTAGGCCTGATCACCGACAACGATGAGACGGCCTATAGGGAAGAGGTCAGAGAACTGGCAGTGTGGTGCCAGGACAACAACCTCTCCCCCAATGTGAGCAAGACTAAGGAGCTGATCGTGGACTACAGGAAAAGGCGGGCCAAACAGGCCCCCATTGACATCGACAAGGCTGTAGTGGAGCGGGTCGAGAGCTTCAAGTTCCTTGGTGTCCACATCACCAACGAACTATCATGGTCCAAACATACCAAGACAGAAGAGGGCGCGACAGAGGGCACGACAACACCTTTTGCCCCTCAGGAGACTGAAAAGATTTGGCATGGGTCCCCAGATCCTCAAAAGATTATACAGCTGCACCATCGAGAGTATCATGCAACTGCTCGGCATCTGACCATAAGGCGCTACAGAGGGTAGTGTGAACGGCCCAGTACATCACTGGGGCCAAGCTTCCTGCCATCCAGGACCTATATAATAGGCGTGTCAGAGGAAAGCCCATAAAATTGTTGGAGACTCCATTCACCCAATTTATAGACTGTTTTCTCTGATACCGCACGGCAAGTGGTACCGGAGTGGTCCTGGAGCGGACCAAAAGGCTCCTCAATAGCTTCTACCCCCAAGCCATGACTGCTGAACAATTCATAAAATCTTCACCGGACAATTTACATTGCCACCCCCTCCCTTTTGGAAACTGCTGTTCGCTGTTTGTTTGTTTGTTACCTATGCATAGTCACTTCGCCCCGACCTCCATGTACAGATTACCTCAACTAGCCTGTAACCCCGCACTCTAACTCGGTACCGGTGCCCCTGTATATACCCTCATTATTGTTATTCTTATTGTGTTACTTTTTATTTTAGTCTACTTGGTAAATATTTTCTTCTTCTTGAACTTCACTGTTGGTTAAGGGCCTGTCAGTAAGCATTTCAAGGTAAAGTCTACACTTGTTGTATTCGGTGCGTGTGATAAAGTTGGATTTGATTTGATTTCAGTTAGGAAGCAAGCCTGATGAACCAAACCACACATTTTTCTGATGATTTTTCCAACAGATGTCATCACTTTGCTACAGGCAAGTTTAATATGATCTTTCCAGGATAACTTTTCATCAATTCGAACTCTGAGGAATCTAGTGGATGTGACTTGTTCAATTTCATTCCCACCAACTGAGATTCTGGCTTTTTTTTAAACAATATTTCTTATTACTAGTTATTACTAGTGAATACAATAAAGTTGGATTTTGATCATTTGTAATCTGGTGCCATTCAGAAAATGTGGCCTGAGTTGGCTTCATTAATTAGTGAGTCAAAATTCTGGGGTGATTAAATCAAGTTGGTATCATCAGCAAACACAAGGGGAAGGTAGAAGACACAGCAGCATGGCCATTGTTATAGATTAGGAATAACAAAGGTCCAATTATCAAATCCTGTGACACACCACAGGATATCTTGGCCCTGGTAGATGCATAGCTGTCTGCATGAAGACATTGTTCTCTACCATAATCATAACTATATAACCAATTAAACAAAGAAACATCCTCTCACTGTCAACTGCGTTTATTTTCAGCAAACTGAACATTTGTAAATATTTGTATGAACATAAGATTCAACAACTGAGACATAAACTGAACAGGTTCCACAGACATGTGACTAATAGAAATTGAATAATGTATTTCTGAACAAAGGGGGGATAAAAATCAAAAGTAACAGTCAGTATCTGGTGTGGCCACCAGCTGCATTAAGTACTGCAGTGCATCTCCTCCTCATGGACTGCACCAGATTTGGCAATTCTTGCTGTGAGATGTTACCCCACTCTTCCACCAAGGCACCTGCAAGTTCCCAGACATTTCTGGGGGGGATTGGCCCTAACCCTCACCCTCCGATCCAACATGCCTCCTTGCAGCATGCCTAAGGAATGTTCATGCAGATGAGCAGGGACCCTGGGCATCTTTCTTTTGGTGTTTTTCCAGAGTCAGTAGAAAGGCCTCTTTAGTGTCCTAAGTTTTCATAACTGTGACCTTAATTGCCTACCGTCTGTAAGCTGTTAGTATCTTAACGACCGTTCCACAGGTGCATGTTCATTAATTGTTTATGGTTCATTGAACAAGCATGGGAAACAGTTAAACCCTTTACAATGAAGATCTGTGAAGTTATTTGGAATTTTACGAATTGTCTTTGAATGACAGGGTCCTGATAAAGGGCCGTTTCTTTTTTTTGCTGAGTTTATATGTATAATCATGAAAACTGTAATAATGCAATTTAGAAAGTCATATTTCATGATAAACCCTGTCAAATGCTTTCGATAAATCTAAAAAGATGACAAGAGCGTATTCATTGTTGTTCAGGGCTGCAAAGACTTCATCTACAAGTTGCAAAAGAGCTATTCATATCTGTGAAATTGTTTTTACGAAATGTATATTTGTTCTCATGTAGAATACAGTGCTGATTTAAATGTTTCAACATTCTCTTAAACACCAATTTTTCTATGATTTTTGAAGAACATGGTAGTACAGATGTTGCGTGATAGTTTCTAAATTATCTGGAATAACTTTGGACATTTTCAAATCTTTAGGAATAATACCAGTTTGCATTGATTTGGTAAATATATATGTTGGAGGCTCTGTAATCGAGGAAGACACTTATTCCAGGCTCCAAACTCATCATGACCTACTGCTGATATCTATAAGTTACCAATTAGCTCCATCACATCAGGAAGCTCAAACTGAAGCAGAGAAGGGAAATGTCCCTTAATGTAATCCAAGGGATTTCCTTCAGTTTTCTCAATTTTCTTTGTCAGAGGAACTCACATTCACAAAAAGTTATTCATTTCACACGAAATAACATCAGGTTCACTATAGGTCTTATTTCCAACAATACATTGAGAAGGAATAGTTGTAGATGCCTTTTTCCTATTCAACAGTTGATAGATGATTTTCCAAGTTGACTATATATTATTTAAGGATTCTTGGAATTTGATAGACAAAGGTGAGTAAATGTTCTCTTATACTTTTTCTAATGTGCAGAATTCAGGAGAAAGGGCTTTGTGAGACACTATTTATACAACTACTTATTTTTGTGAGACCGGTTGGAAACCAGAGATTCCAGAACCCCTCTGCTGCTCTCTTACATGATTTAACTAAGGGAAAGCAGTGGTGAAATACAGAATTGAAAAATGTGAGAAAAGTCTGGTAAGCAGACTCCACATCGGCTTGAAATATCATCAAACAACATCTTAAAGTGCTCACAATTACTTTTGTTAAATATTCTACCCTTAATGCTGCTAATCATACCCATCTGTTCATTTCCAGCTCCCAAAGAGAAGTGGAAAATTGGAAAATGGTCAGAGAGGTCATTATAAAGTATACCTACCTGTATTAGCCACATTATTCAAATAATTTGTACAAATATGATCAATAAGAGTGTCAGATGAACTGGTCTCTCTGGTGGGCTTATAGACGAGGGAATACAGATGAACTGGTCTCTCTGGTGGGTTTATAGACGAGGGAATACAGATGAACTGGTCACTCTGGTGGGCTTATAGACGGGGAAATACAGATGAACTGGTCTCTCTGGTGGGCTTATAGACGAGGGAATACAGATGAACTGGTCTCTCTGGTGGGCTTATAGACGAGGGAATACAGATGAACTGGTCTCTCTGGTGGGCTTATAGACGAGGGAATACAGATGAACTGGTCTCTCTGGTGGGCTTATAGACGAGGGAATACAGATGAACTGGTCTCTCTGGTGGGCTTATAGACGAGGGAATGCAGATGAACTGGTCTCTTTGGTGGGCTTATAGATGGGGGAATACAGATGAACTGGTCTCTCTGGTGGGCTTATAGACGGGGGAATACAGATGAACTGGTCTCTCTGGTGGGCTTATAGACGAGGGAATGCAGATGAACTGGTCTCTCTGGTGGGCTTATAGACGGGGGAATACAGATGAACTGGTCTCTCTGGTGGGCTTATAGACGAGGGAATACAGATGAACTGGTCTCTCTGGTGGGCTTATAGACGAGGGAATACAGATGAACTGGTCTCTCTGGTGGGCTTATAGACGAGGGAATACAGATGAACTGGTCTCTCTGGTGGGCTTATAGACGAGGGAATACAGATTAACTGGTCACTCTGGTGGGCTTATAGACGAGGGAATGCAGATGAACTGGTCTCTCTGGTGGGCTTATAGACGGGGGAATACAGATGAACTGGTCTCTCTGGTGGGCTTATAGACGAGGGAATACAGATGAACTGGTCTCTCTGGTGGGCTTATAGATGAGGGAATGCAGATGAACTGGTCACTCTGGTGGGCTTATAGACGAGGGAATGCAGATGAACTGGTCTCTCTGGTGGGCTTATAGACGAGGGAATACAGATGAACTGGTCACTCTGGTGGGCTTATAGACGAGGGAATACAGATGAACTGGTCTCTCTGGTGGGCTTATAGACGAGGGAATACAGATGAACTGGTCTCTCTGGTGGGCTTATAGACGAGGGAATACAGATAGCTGCCGTATAAACTATTCAAAAAAGTAATTTCAGTTAGTGCTTCCCACTTTTAAACATGTTTATGTTGGCTGGGCTCCCTGCCTGTGCCATTAAACCCCTACAACTCATCCAGAACGCCGCAGCCCGTCTGGTGTTGAACCTTCCCAAGTTCTCTCACGTCACCCCGCTCCTCCGCTCTCTCCACTGGCTTCCAGTTGAAGCTCGCATCCGCTACAATACCATGGTGCTTGCCTACGGAGCTGTGAGGGGAACAGCACCTCAGTACCTCCAGGCTCTGATCAGGCCCTACACCCAAACAAGGGCACTGCGTTCATCCACCTCTGGCCTGCTCTCCTCCCTACCACTGAGGAAGTACAGCTCCCGCTCAGCCCAGTCAAAACTGTTCGCTGCTCTGGCCCCCCAATGGTGGAACAAACTCCCTCACGACGCCAGGACAGCGGGTCAGTCAATCACCACCTTCCGGAGACACCTGAAACCCCACCTCTTTAAGGAATACCTAGGATAGGATAAGTAATCCCTCTCACCCCCCCCCTTTAAGATTTAGATGCACTATTGTAAAGTGACTGTTCCACTGGATGTCATAAGGTGAATGCACCAATTTGTAAGTCGCTCTGGATAAGAGCGTCTGCTAAATGACTTAAATGTAAATGTAAAATGTTAAATGTAAATGTTTATGTTGTAATCACCCAAAATAAAACACATTTTATCTTCATTATTATACCTCATTCTGTCGGTAGAAAATGCCTGGTTATTCTTCAAAAGTGCTTTCCTCACAATCTTAAATAAACATGCCCCATTAAAAAAAATGAGCCAGGAACAGATATAGCCCGTGGTTCTCTCCAGACCTGACTGACCTTGACAAGCAAAAAAAACATCCTGTGGCGTACGGTATCAGCATCAAATAGCCCCCGCGATATGCAACTTTTCAGGGAAGTTAGGAACCGATTTTTTAATTTTTAATTTTACCTTTATTTATACAGGGAGACCTGGTCCAATAGCAGCAGGGGGAAGAATGTTTCAGACAACACAACTTACACTAACACAACATTAAACAAAACTATAAACACACATACAGTACAACAAACATTTTACATTTTAAAAAACACAAACATCTTGTCTAAAAACAGCTGGCCTGAAAACAATTACACTCTTCTATGATATATACATCGATCAAGTGTTTAAACTCCATCAACAAAACTAGATCATCACATTTTAAAATGTTCAGGAGAGAATTCCAGGACCACGGTGCTAAGCAACTAAAACTATTTCTACCATGACCTGTTCTAATTTTTGGTACTATTAGAAGCAAATCAGAATGGAACCATCATTGATATTTATTTACTGACCTGACTAAAAAAGAACAGAGATAAAATGGCATTTTACCCAATATGGCCTTATAAATCAGTGTACAGTGGGGCAAAAAAAGTATTTAGTCAGCCACCAATTGTGCAGAGAGTTGTATGGCATTGAAGCCAGTCTGGAGTTAGTTAACACAGTGTCCAAAGAGGGGCCAGAAGTATACAGAATTGTGTCGTCTGCGTATAGGTGGATCAGAGAATCATCAGCAGCAAGTGCGACATCATTGATGTATACAGAGAAAAGAGTCGGCCTGAGAATTGAACCCTGTGGCACCCCCATAAAGACTGCCAGAGGTCCGGATAACAGGCACTCCGATGTGACACACTGAACTCTGTCTGAGAAGTAGTTGGTGAACCAGGCGAGGCGATTATGATATCGTTTAGGACCTTAAGCGTGGCTGAGTTGCACCCATGACCAGCTCGGAAACCAGATTGCATAGCGGAGAAGGTAAGGTGGGATATGAAATGGTCGGTGATCTGTTTGTTAACTTGGCTTTCGAAGACCTTAGAAAAGCAGGGTAGGATAGATATAGGTCTGTAGCAGTTTGGGTCTAGAGTGTCTCCCCCTTTGAAGAGGGGGATGACCGTGGCAGCTTTCCAATCTTTGGGGATCTCACACGATACGGAAGAGAGGTTGAACAGGCTAGTAATAAGGGTTGCAACAATTTCGGCTGATAATTATAGAAAGAGAGGGTCCAGATTGTCTAGCCCTGCTGAGTTGTAGGGGTCCAGATTTTGCAGCTCTTTCAGAACATCAGCTATCTGGATTTGGATGAAGGAGAAATGGGGGGAGGCTTAGGCCTGTTGACCAGTGCCCAGTAGGAAAGCATGGCCAGCTGTAGAAAAATGCTTATTGAAATTCTCAATTATTGTGGATGTATCGGTGGTGACAGTGTTTTTTAGCCTCGGTGCAGTGGGCTGCTGGGAGAAGGTTCTCTTATTCTCCATGGACTTTACAGTGTCCCAGAACTTTTTGGAGTTTGTGCTGCAGAATGCAAATTTCTGTTTGAAAAAGCTAGCCTTTGGTATGATTTAAAGCTGGCCAAGATAGGCAGCACCAAGTCAACACAAAAAAATTACAGACAGACAACATGAAAAACTACAAGTAATCTAGTAAAAACCATTGAATTCACAAGAGCATAAAATAGCAAATTAAAAACATTGACAGGTCAGGGAATCAGCCTCAAAATCCTTCATCAGTGATTTAAAAACACCAATTGGGACAAGTTCTTCCAGTTTAAAAGTATTTTGTAAGGTGTTCCAAGATGATGGTGCAGAGTACATGAAAGCCCCTTTACCAAATTCAGATCGGACATTCGGAACAGTTAGCAGGATAAAGTCCAGCAAACGAAGAGAGTACCCACCACATTTCTGAACAATAAAAATGCACAAATAAAAAGGTAGTAAACCCAAAATGGCTTGGTAAATAAAAGTATACCAGTGACTGAGCCAACCCTGGTATACAAAGTGCAGTTTTGCAGTTTAAAATAGATCTCAAAGTGCCATGGTAAAGAGTGTCAATTGATCTCAAACACTGAGCGGAAGCATTCATATATAAAATATCCCCATAGTCTAGTAAAGGCATACATGTAGCTGACACTAGCCTCCTTCTGGCTTCAAAAGAAAAACAGGCCTTATTCCTAAAATAAAATCCCAATTTCAGCTTCAATTGTTTTGTAAGTTGTTGAATATGCAATTTAAAAGAGAGGCTGTCATCAATTAAAACTCCAAGATATTCAGTTCTCTGCTGCCAATGACTGGAAATAACTGCAAAAATCACTGAAGCTGGAGACCCATATCTCCCTCACTAACTTTAAGCACCAGCTGTCAGAGCAGCTCACAGATCCATGCACCTCTACATAGCCCATCTGTAAATAGCCCATCCAACTCCCTCATCCCCATACTGTTATTTATGTGTTTGCTCCTTTGCGCCCCAGTATCTCTACTGCACATCCATCACTCCAGTGTTTAATTGCTAAATTGTAATTATTTCGCCACTACGGCCTATTTATTGCCTTACCTCCCTTATCTTACCTTATTTGCACACACTGTATATAGACTTTTTTCTCTATTGTGTTATTGACTGTATGTTTGTTTATTCCATGTGTAACTCTGTGTGGTGTTTGTGTTGCGCTGCTTTGCTTTAACTTGGCCAGGTCGCAGTTGTAAATGAGAACTTGTTCTCAACTAGCCAACCTGGTTAAATAAAGGTGAAATACATTTTTGAAAATAAATGATTAATCCAAGGTCGATGCAAGGATATCAATTAAATTACCAACGTCAGAAATGGGCGGCCGATAAATGCATTCATTTACCACTTTTTTACCACAAAAAAATGAACAGGAGGACATTTCTATGAAAAGACATTCAACATCAATGTTATCAGATGTAAGTGCGAGGTCCTCTATATAGTATACCATATACTGCCGGGGAGGTCAACCCACCTCCTTGGGAGATATTGTTTATGCATGGTTATGCTCCAACCCTGTGCTAACATACCTGAAACTGATCATGGTCATCAGATAATATGTGTGTTAGATTAGGGTTGGAGGGAAAGCCTGCAGGAGAAGGTTTGGGCATCCCTGATATACAGAGTATATTCTTACCTCTGTCTGTATCATGTTGATGCGTCTGGAGCAGAGGGTCTTGACACAGTTGTAGATGTCCACCACTCCCTCACACTCTGCCATATCCAGCATGACATCCAGTACGATGTAGCAGCCTGTTCTGCCTGCTCCCATACTGACACGGAGGAGAGAGGTCAGGGGTTAGGAGTTGGAGGTTAGAGGTCATATCCAGCATGACATGCTGCAGACTGTGCTGCATGCTCACGTACTAACACACAGAGATGTCAGGGGTTAGAGGTAAACAAGGTCAAAGAGGTGAGGGTATAAGCTCAGGAGCGAGAGACCATCTATAGGCTAAGCTACACCAAAAACGATAAGTATAAAATAAAGAGCCACACTGCATCACTCAGAGACAGGATGTGATGTAAGATGGTTTTGTTACCTGCAGTGGACAACCACGGGCCCAGCGTCGGGGGGTGTGGAAGCCTTGACCCGGCGTAGGAAGGCCAGCAGGCCTGTGGCGTGGTAGGGAACACCATGCTCTGGCCAGGAGGTGAAGTGGAACTGACACACCTCATGTTTGGCTGGGTAGCCCCTCTGGAGAGGAAAATACAGAAGGTCCAATGAAAATCATTATCAGCAAACAGACACCTACAGTTGACACAGTAGGACATGTATTTAGACATCTCTATTCAAACGTGCATATTAAAATGGTTCATTATTTGTTAAGATATCAATGCCTCTATAAAGGCTGTGTGAACAAAGATTAAACAAAACACTCAAATTGGATGTGATCCCAGGGGCCAATACATATCCAAACCATTTTTTATTTGTTAGATAGAAGGACATAGACTATTCGCTCACCCGCTCCATAGCAAAGGTGCGGACGGTGTACTCGGCCAGTGTTTCCGTTTTCAGCAGTGTGATCTTGATGTCTCCATAGAGTTCACTGTCCTCGGGCCAGTACTTACAGCACTTCATCTGAACACACACAGAACATTTGGACTTTAATCAGGGTCAACAGCCAGTTCAAGAGAACAATCAATACAATACAGTAGCCCATGACAATCATCTATATTTCTTGTTTACATCTAGAAAAGGTGGAAGAATTAATGGTTGTAATCTGGTTGTCATTTCAACCAGTTTTGCCCACTGGGTTGTAGACTTATTATACAAAGCTAGATCATTCCGCTGGTAGTTCTTATATTGTCCTATGCAAAGAGTGAGCCCACAAAGGCACAGAAAGATAATCCTACCCTGCCCACTTCGACCAGTTTAGTGATCATGACAATACTGAAGCAATTCTCCTGCCACACCATCCTCCAGAAGTCGTAGATCATCTCCTGTTTGGGACCTGAGGGGGAAGAGAGGAGGAGGTGGAGGGGGAGTAGGAGGAGGACAAGGAGAGGACAAGGAGAGAAAGGGGAGGCGGTGGAAGACAGGAGGAAAGACAGAAAGAGGTGGAGTAGGAGCATAAAAGGAAGGGATATAGGGAGGAGAAATGGGATCATAAATCAGTAGAAATAGCAGGGATAACCATCAGGGTCGGGCTGGTAGAAACCATGCCAGAGACGAAAGTAACAGTGTGTCATTTTATGAACCATGGCTCTCCTCTCCTCTCTTTCCTCTCTCTGCTCTCCTAGCGTCTGCTGGTAGAATGTCATTTCAATACGCTCACAAATCCACAGCTGTTGTGCAAACAACAAGCGCCATCACTGTCTTCTTTCTCCGGCGAGGAGCGACACAAATCTCAGCTCCTCGGCACGCATTGGCAGTTGATTGCATTATACGGTGAGCTTGATCATATCACATGCCTCTATGTCATACCATAGATAATGTAAGGGTGAACAAATACCATGGCTTTAATGATAAACATACCCATCCATACAGTATATCATACCTCTCTGGTGGGTATCTGATCATTTTACGTTCATAAATGACATATTATTTGTGTTGAGAGCTAATGTTAGGGTGTATCATGGCTTTTGATGATGAAAACACATTCCAACCTTGGTTATCTCTGCACGCACAATGCATTCATTCAATCTGTTTCCAGGGGCCTACTATGGTGCTGTAGTTAGCATAGATAAGACCGTTGTCAAGGAGAAGGTCATTCTTGATCACTCATGTTCAGTTATCATAGCTATTTTGCATTCACTTTGTTTCCCTCGTTGTTCCACCCCCTCTCTCCTTCGCTTTGTCTCTTATAAATAAGCCATATGATCAAATACAACCAAGGCGGTTGTTGTTTCCGCAGTGTTTTTCACAGTTTGCCTTAACATGAAGCCTCCACAGTGGATCCTACTTGAGATGCCTAGCACCTAGCCCCCACGTAGTGTCTACTGTATTATTAATATGACGACATGTTGTTTCATTTCCAGCAGCACTCCTCACTGAGGGCCAGAGGCTGTCAGAGAAGTGATAGATAACGGTGCATCCTCCCAGGGCACATCTGTATGCTCAGCGTAATGTTGCTGTGTGGACACAGGGCTTCAGAGCAACACTCCTCCACTACCCCCTCCACCTCACCCTTGGACACCAGTTTCGCTCCAGGCACCTGCCTACACACACACCTATACATACAGTATATACCTACAGTGCCTTCAGAAAGTATTTTTGTGTTGCAGACTGAATTTAAAATGGATTAAATTGAGATTGTGTGTCACTGATCGACACAAAGTAACCTATAACGTCAAAGTCAAATTTTGTTTGGAGCAAAATTTTGAAATTATAAAAAATGTTAAAGCTGGAATGTCTTGAGTCAATAAGTATTCAACCCCTTTGTTATGGCAAGCCAAAATACGTTCAGGAGTAAAAATGTGCATAACAAATTGCATAATAAGTTGCATGTACTCAGTCTGTGTTCAATAATAGCGGTTAACATGATTTTTGAATGACTACCCCATCTCCGTACCCCACACATACAATTATCTGTAAGGTCCCTCAATCGAGTAGTGAATTTCAAGCACAGATTCAAAGACCAGGGATGTTCTTCAATGCCTTGCAAAGGGCAGCAGCGAATAGATGTGCAAAAAAAAAGCAGGTGCTAAATATGTGACCCTATTCAGGAAAATAGGCATATGTTGAGCCGTTTGAACGTTAAAAAATATATATTTTTAATCTAAAAGCATTTTCTTTGGCAGAAATGCCTTCTTGAATGTGCCATAAAAGAAACGTGTGTGCCATCTGTAAATATGAATAAAATTGTTAAATGTGTTGGTCAAGCAACCTTCCCACTAGCCATGATTGGCTGAGATAATGAGTGGGCTGAATATTTCGAGAGAGGAGTTCGGATTGGTCTACATTTTTAAATGTGTTGTGTAGTGGAGCTGCATAAGTGTGGCTGTCCACTTTCTGGAGGATCAAGTTTTGAAATCAGTGGAATTAGAGTATGATATCTAAAGAGACAGAGGAAACACCTGTCTCCAGATTACATCTTCAAACTAAGGGCAACCGTGGCATGGCATTCCTGTCAGGGAGACATGTCCATGCTCAATGATGTATACAGGTAAGATAGTGTAGTGTCAGCTAGCTACATTTTCAGATATTACACGCTCTCTAATTTTGACAGAAAGTGGTTTAATTTCAAGCTAAAGTGTACTGTTAGCTAGCTAATGTTAGCTGCCTGGCTCCCTAGCTGATGTTATCATTCATTTCCCAGAGCCATTTGCTGTTCTAGTTAGCTTACATTGAACATGGTTGGTTAGCTCCCAGCACTAGCTCATTAGCTAACGTTACGTGACGTGTGTGCAACACCCGATGAATATGGCCGGTGTCAGTAAATGTCTGCAAAAAAAGCGTAATGAAATTGTCGCCCGCAGAGCTGTTTAGGCTGTTTTCATGCTATCCAGAGGTAAACAAATCAAGCGTCAAGTGCGCGCTTCGAGAGCGAAATAAGATGGGTGGGGCTAAAGCTTATGGTGAGGGTGTAAACCATGCTGAATGGGTGTAGACAAAGAAGAGCTCTTCACTAGATAGCAAAACATTCAAAGGCGATTTAAAAAAAAGAGAGTTTAGTTGATCAACTTTGTCAAAGCAGAATTACATTCCCATTGTTCCTCAACTGTAGTGTATGATATACCATTTTGTAGCTCTGAGTCTCTACTTTTATCCAATGTAAAAATAACACAACTTTTGCTACATCCAGGTGGCGAGTCACATGAGCATGGTGAAGTTATTATAAATTACACTTTGGATGGTGTATCAACACACCCAGTCACCAGAAAGATACAGGCATCCTTCATAACTCAGTTGCCGGAGAGGAAGGAAACCGCTCAGGAATTTCACCATGAGGCCAATGGTGATTTTAAAGAGTTTAATAGTTGCGATATGAGAAAACTGAGGATGGATCAACGACATTATAATTTCTCCACAATACTAACCTAAATGACCGCGTGAAAAGAATTACAAATATTACAAAACATGCATCCTGTTTGCAACAAGGCAAAGAAATGAACTTTTTGTCATGAATACAAAGTGTTATTTGTTTGGCACAAATCCAACACAACACATCACTGCATACCACTCTTTATATATACTGAACAAAGATATACAGTTCATATAAGGAAATCTGTCAATTTAAATAAATTCCACTAATCTATGAATTTGTGCCACTAATCTATGAATTTCACATGACTGGGATAACAAATATGTATCTGTTGGTCACAGATACCTTAAAAAGAATAGGGGTGTGGATCAGAAAACCAGTCAGTATCTGATGTGACCACCATTTGCCTCATGCAGCGAAACCCATCTCCTTCGCATAGGTAATCAGGCTGTTGATTGTGGCCTGTGGAATGTTGTCTCCCTCCCTTTCATTAGCTGTGCAAAGTTGCTGGATATTGGCGGGAACTGGAACATGCGGTCAATCCAGAGCATTCCAACCATGCTCAATGGGTCATATGTCTGGTGAGTATGCAGGCCATGGAAGAACTGGGACATTGACAGCTTTCAGGTGATGGCTGTGGATGAATGGCACGATAAGGGGCCTCAGGATTTCATCACGGAATCTACATGCATTCAAATTGCCAACACTAAAATGCAATTGTGTTTGTAGCTTATGCCTGACTGCCTGCCCATACCATAAACTCAACACCACCATGGGTCACTCTGTTCACAAAGTTGTCATTAGCAAACAGCTCGCCCACACAATGACATTCACGGTAAGCTCATTGTCATCTGCCCGGTACAGTTGAAACCGGGATTCATTCATGAAGAGCAGTCTTCTCCAGTGTGCTAGTGGCCATCGAAGGTGAGCATTTGCCCACTGAAGTCGGTTGCGACGTCACACTGCCGTCAGGTCAAGACCCTAGTGAGGACAACGTGCATGCAGATGATATTCCCTGAGACGGTTTCTGACAGTTTATGCAAAAAAATATTTGGTTTTGCAAACCCAGTTTCATCAGCTGTGGCTGGTCTCAGACGATCACGCAGGTGAAGAAGCCGGATATGGAGGTACTGGGCTGGCTTCCTTACAAGTATTCTGTGGTTGTGAGGCCGGTTGGACATGCTGCCAAATTCGCTAAAACAAACGAAGGCGGCTTATGGTAAAGAAAGCTACATTAAAATCTTTGGCAACTGCTTTGGTGGACATTCCTGCAGTCATCATGCCAATTGCATGCTTCCTCAAAACTTGGCATTGTGTTGTGTGACAAACCTGCACATTTTAGAGTGGCCATTTATTGTCCCCAGCAAAAGGGGTACCCGTGTAATGATTATGCTGTTTAATCAGGTTCTTGATTTGCCACAACCGTGGATGGATTATCTTGGCATTGTAATCAAATTTGTGCACAACATTTGAGAGAAATGATATTTTTGTGCGTCTGGAACATTTCTGGGATCTTTTATTTCAGCTCGTGAAACATGGGACCAAAACTTTACATTTGTACTTGTGTTTTTGTTCAGTATATTTTCAAGCATGGTGATGGCTGCATCGTGTTGGAGTATGCTTTTCATCGGCAAGGACTAGGGAGGTTTTTTAGAATAAAAAGAAATGGAATACAGCTATAAGCAGGTAAAATCCTTGAGGAAAACCTGGTTCAGTCTGCTTCCAACAGTTACTGAGAGACAAATTTACCTTTCAGCAGGACAATAACCTAAACACAAGACCAAATCAACACTGGAGTTGCTTACCAAGACGACCTTGAATGTTCCTGAGTGGCCTAGTGACAGTTGTGACTTAAATCAGTTGAAAATCTACAGCAAGACTTGAACATGTCTGTCTTGCAATGATCAACAATCAACTTCAGAGATTGAAGATTTTTTTAAAGAATAATGGGCAACTATTGTACAATCCAAGTGTGCAATTCTCTTACAGACTTACCCCAAAAAACTCACAGTTGTAAGCGACTCAGGGGTGTGAATACTTATGTAAATTACATATTTCTGTATATAATTTTCAATACATTTGCTAAAGATTCTAAAAGCATGTTTCACTTTGTTATGGGGTACAATGTGTAGATGAGTGAGCAAAAAAAAAATTGAATTCAGACTTTAACACAACAAAATGTGGAATAAGTCAAGGGACATGAATACTTTCTGAAGGCACACTGTGGTAGTCAACCTCATCTGGCCTCCTGGCTTCTTTTTTACCATGCATTCTAAAATGTATTCAGTCTGCCTCAGTAAGAGAACAGAGACACATTTGTGTATGCCAGTGGCTATGTAATATGTATGCATAAACGTGTGTAGACTGTATAAGTATTTGTGTGTGTGAGAGTGAGAAAAAGAGAGAGAGAGAGAGAAAGAGAAAGAGAGAGAGAAAGAGAGAGAGAGACAGAAAAAGAGCAAGAGCAAGAGAAAGACAGAGAGGTTTAAGAAGAGCAAGTGAACTGAAATCTTCCTTGTGTGGAGTGGTGGGAATTGGGACCAAAAAGAAAGAGGGAAAGACACCAGAGGGGAATCACATACTAAACTAATAAGATCAGAGCTAAGGAAGAATAAATTATATATCTCTCTGTGTGTGTGTGTGGGGGGGGGGGTCCATGTTCTAGGTCCTGACTTGAGGGAGTAGCAGAACTACGCACAGACGTAGGGGAGGAGAGACACATAGAGACTTCACAGAGAGCTACAGCTATGTGCTGTAACATATTCAGACTCGGTTGGCCTATGTACAGGTACATGTGACTAACAGTAGAGAGAAGTGGTGTTGAGGTTGTAGGAACATTTACCCAGCTACAGAACGTGATGGAAAACCAGACAGTGTGTGAATGTATGCTTGTGTGTGAGAGAGAGAGAGAGAGAGAGAGAGAGAGAGAGAGAGAGAGAGAGAGAGAGAGAGAGAGAGAGAGAGAGAGAGAGAGAGAGAGATAGGAGCGAGAGGAGCGATAGACAGAGAAAGAGATGAGAGAGAGAGAGATAGGAGTGAGAGATATAGGAGCGAGAGATAGGAGCGAGAGAGAAAGAGATACGAGCGAGAGATAGGAGCGAGAGAGAAAGAGATACGAGCGAGAGATAGGAGCGAGAGAGAAAGAGATACGAGGGAGAGATATATGAGCGAGAGATAGGAGCGAGAGAGAAAGAGATATGAGCGAGAGATAGGAGCGAGAGAGAAAGAAATACGAGCGAGAGATAGGAGAGAGATAGGAGAGAGAGAAAGAGATACGAGCGAGAGATAGGAGAGAGAGAAAGTGTGGTCCTTCTGTAGCTCAGTTGGTAGAGCATGGCGCTTGTAACGCCAGGGTAGTGGGTTCGATCCCCGGGACCACCCATACGTAGAATGTATGCACACATGACTGTAAGTCGCTTTGGATAAAAGCGTCTGCTAAATGGCATATATTATTATTATATTATTTATTATTAGAAAGAGATACGAGCGAGAGATAGGAGAGAGAGACACGAGCGAGAGATAGGAGAGAGAGACACGAGCGAGAGATAGGAGAGAGAGAGAGATATGAGCGAGAGATAGGAGAGAGAGAGATATGAGCGAGAGATAGGAGAGAGAGAAAGAGATACGAGCAAGAGATAGGAGAGAGAGAGAAAGAGATACGAGAGAGAGAGAGAGAGAAAGAGAGAGAGAGAGAGAGAGAGAGAGAGAGAGAGAGAGAGAGAGAGAGAGAGAGAGAGAGAGAGAGGAGCGAGAGATAGGAGCGAGAGATAGGAGCGAGAAAGAGATAGGAGCGAGAGAGAAAGAGATAGGAGTGAGAGAGAAAGAGATACGAGCGAGAGAGAAAGAGATACGAGCGAGAGATAGGAGCGAGAGAGAAAGAGATACGAGCGAGAGATAGGAGCGAGAGAGAAAGAGATACGAGCGAGAGATAGGAGCGAGAGAGAAAGAGATACGAGCGAGAGATAGGAGCGAGAGAGAAAGAGATACGAGCGAGAGATAGGAGTGAGAGAGAAAGCGATACGAGCGAGAGATAGGCGCGAGAGAGAAAGAGATACGAGCGAGAGATAGGAGCGAGAAAGAGATACGAGCGAGAGATGAGAGAGAGAGATACGAGCGAGAGATGAGAGAGAAAAACAGATAGGAGCGAGAGAGGAGAGAGAGAGAGAAAAAGAGATAGGAGCGAGAGAAGAGAGATGAGAGAGAGTGCGAGAGATTAGATTTTTTTAAACCTTTATTTAACTAGGCAACTCAGTTAAGCACATATTCTTATTTACAATGACTGCCTACCCCGGCCAAGCCCTAACCCGCACGACACTGGGCCAATTGTGTGCCGCCCTATGGGAGTCCCAATCACAGCCGGTTGTGATACAGCCTGGAATCAAACCAGGTCTGTAGTGACACCTCTAGCACTGAGATGCAGTGCCTTAGACTGGTGCACCACCAGGGAGAGAGAGAGCGAGAGATGAGAGAGAGAGAGAGATAAAGAGCTTGGAGATGGTTTCCGTGTGTTTGATGACATTCCATTTACTCCGTTCCAGCAATTATTATGAGCCGTCCTCCTCTCAGCATCCTCCACTGGTGTTTACACATTAATAATTCAAATCATTATTTTAACATCAACAACTGGGAGGCATGGTTGCGCATGCACATACATACATACAGTACACACACAGAATACAGTTATTGATTCCAATGGCACTCACCTTGGGTGGCTATGAAGTGGTTTGATCGCTGGTACCCCTGTAAAAAAAGAAAAAGAGATGTAGAGGAAGAAAGAAAGAGAGAGAAAGAGAGAGAGTTGATCATCAGAGTAGCACAGTGTAAAGACCAGTCCCTGGAGCCACTGTACAGAACCATCCCCATCCCCCTCCCTCCGTATTCTCTCTTCATTTCCACCTGGTATTGAATGACACTGTATATGTAGTGGAGCTTGCGTTGTATTCATCTTCCACCTAGATATAATACCAATTGGTTTTCATATTATAATATTTCCATATTGTAAAAATAGGACCAATAACAGGTAGCTAAAGGACAATTCTATACAACGGCCATAATTGTCTAGAGAGAGGGACCGTTATCTTCTCAATGGGCAAGCTTCCTACCAATTAGCTTCTTTGTTCAGGCAGCATTTTACCATTATCTGTTCAGGTATAGAGCAATAATAAACTACAAAAGGGAAATTATAATAATTTCAGCTTTCATCTGACACTGTCTGAGGCAAAGCGGTCATTTCCAGCAGCGTGAGCGAGCTCCATTTCAGTCTCTGTCTCTGCCACTGACACTACTTTGCATGCAGCGGGAATAGGAGTTGGTTCAAAAGCAGTGACAGATCTGTGACTCCAGGAGCAATTTCAGCCGATTGACACTGACTGATCTGCCGTCGTATGTTCTCCTGGGGGAGGTATTAGTGCTGCTATGATCCCGCCTGGACACTGTCAGATGGGATGGCTATTCATGGTCTCACTCTCTCTCTGTGTGGAGAATGTAAAGCAAGACAAATCCGCCAGCCTTGGGCATGATCCCATCATAGCGCCTGGCTGTAAGGGAATACACACACACACACACACACACACACACACACACACACACACACACACACACACACACACACACACACACACACACACACACACACACACACACACACACACACACACACACACACACACACACACACACACACACACACACACACACACACACACACACACACACACACACACACACACACACCCCATTCCACAAGTGCCATGCCACACAAAGAGGAGGGGAGGGGAGATGGTTAACCGTGTGTGTCTGTGTGTGTGTGCTTCCTGTCTGTCACCTAGGCAACCACCACCTTCCACCTACAGCGAGCAGACAGCATCACATCGAGTAGTGTGAAATATAAAATGGATGAAAAAGAACTGAATAAAAATATACTTTTATCTCATGCTCCCTACCACACATAAACCATGATAAAATTCATCACAGCGCCACAACATGATGAGACAGAAAGCAAGTGGCCACAAGAAGAAAGCCAAGACATGTTTGAAGTTGGCAACCTCCCACTTTACATTTTCTCTTCTTCCACAGCTAGTTGGCCTAGATAGATAGCTCACTACGCAGTCGAAGATTAGCCAAAACACTATATGAAAATCTATGTGTGAGAAACATCCAACAGAATGTGATTCAGGGACAGAAAACAGGTTGAAAACAGTCTTACATGTAATGTTCAGGGTGTGGCAGTGAGTGTGTTGGCTGTGAACATGCTCTAGTAGTCCCTGCAGTGTCTGATCTGAAGGTGTGTGTATCTATCCAGGCTTTGGTCCTGCATGCTTTCTCTACATGGGTCTCTACTGCCCTCAGGGCATATCTGAGCTCTAGCCAAAAGTAATTAACTATATAGGTAATAGACAGGCCAAAGGTAGTGCAGTGTGATGGAAATAGGGCAGTGTGATGGTAATGGGGTAGGGCAGTGTGATGGTAATAGGGTAGGGCAGTGTTATGGTAATAGGGCTGTGTGATGGTAATAGGGCAGTGTGATGGTAATAGGGCTGTGTGATGGTAATAGTGCTGTGTGATGGTAATAGGGCTGTGTGATGATAGTTGAGCAGTGTGATGGTAATAGGGCAGTGTGATGATAGTAGCGCAGTGTGATGGTAATAGGGCAGTGTGATGGTAATAGGGTAGGGCAGTGTGATGGTAATAGGGTAGGGCAGTGTGATGGTAATAGGGCTGTGTGGTGGTAATAGGGCAGTGTGATGGTAATAGGGCTGTGTGATGGTAATAGTGCTGTGTGAAGGTAATAGGGCTGTGTGATGATAGTAGAGCAGTGTGATGGTAATAGGGCAGTGTGATGATAGTAGCGCAGTGTGATGGTAATAGGGCAGTGTGATGGTAATAGGGCAGTGCGATGGTAGTAGCGCAGTGTGGTGGTAGTAGAGCAGTGTGATGGTAATAGGGCAGTGTGATGGTAATAGGGCAGTGTGATGGTAATAGGGCAGTGTGATGGTAATAGTGCAGTGTGATTGTAGTAGCGCAGTGTGATGGTAATAGTGCAGTGTAATTGTAGTAGCGCAGTGTGATGGTAATAGGGCAGTGTGATGGTATTTTATTTTTTATTTTTTTATTTCACCTTTATTTAACCAGTTAGGCCAGTTGAGAACAAGTTCTCATTTACAACTGCGACCTGGCCAAGATAAAGCAAAGCAGTGTAACACAAAGAACAACACCGAGTTACACATGGGATAAACAAGTGTATAGTCAATAACACAATAGTTTAAAAAAGGAAGTCTCTATACAGTGTGTGCAAATGGCGTGAAGAGGTAAGGCAATAAATAGGCCATAGCAGCGAAGTAATTACAATTTAGCAGATTAACACTGGAGTGATAGATGAGCAGATGGTGATGTGCAAGAATAAATACTGGTGTGGAAAACAGCAGAAAAGTAAATAAAAACAACATGGGGATGAGGTAGGTAGATTGGGTGGGCTATTTACAGATGGGCTATGTACAGCTGCAGCAATCGGTTATCTGCTCAGATAGCTGATGTTTAAAGTTAGTTAGGTAAATATAAGTCTCCATCTTCAGCGATTTTTGCAATTCGTTCCATTGGCAGCAGAGAACTGGAAGGAGAGTCGGCCAAAGTAGGTCATTGGCTTTGGGGATGACCAGTGAGATAAACCTGCTGGACTGCGTGCTACAGGTGGATGTTGTTATCGTGACCAGTGAGCTGAGATAAGGCAGAGCTTTACCTAGAAAAGACTTATAGATGACCTGGAGCCAGTGGGTCTGGCGACGAATATGTAGCGAGGGCCAGCCAACTAAAGCATACAGGTCGCAGTGGTGGGTGGTATAGGAAGCTATTTTGTAAATGACACCACCAAAGTTGAGGATCAGTAGGATAGTCAGTTTTACAAGGGTATGTTTGGCAGCGTGAGTGACGGCGGCTTTGTTGCGAAATAGGAAGCCGATTCTAGATTTAATTTTTGGGTTGGAGATGTTTAATATGAGTCTATTTGCAGTCAAGCCAGACACCTCGGTATTTGTAGTTGTCCACATATTCTAAGTCAGAACCGTCCAGAGTAGTGATAATAGTTGGGAGGGGGGCGGGTGCAGGCAGCGAACGGTTGAAGAGCATGCATTTGGTATTACTAGCGTTTAGGAGCAGTTGGTGGTCACGGAAGGAGTGTTGTATGGCATTGAAGCATATTTGGAGGTCAGTTAACACAGTGTCCAAAGAAGGGCCAGATGTATACAGAATGGTGTTGTCTGCGTAGAGGTGGATCAGGGAATCACCCACAGCAAGAGCAGGCAGTGTGATGGTAATACGGCAGTGTGATGGTAATAGGGCAGTATGATGGTAATAAGGCAGTGTGATGGTAATAGGGCAGTGTGATGGTAATACGGCAGTGTGATGGTAATAGGGCAGTGTGATGGTAATAAGGCAGTGTGATGGTAATGATGGTAATAGGGCAGTGTGATGGTAATAGGGCAGTGTGATGGTAATAGTATGGCAGTGTGATGGTAATAGGCAGTGTGGTGGTAATAGGGCAGTGTGGTGGTAATGATGGTAATAGGGCAGTGTGATGGTAATAGGGCAGTGTGATGGTAATAGGGCAGTGTGATGGTAATAAGGCAGTGTGATGGTAATAGGGCAGTGTGGTGGTAATAGGGCAGTGTGGTGGTAATAGGGCAGTGTGGTGGTAATAGGGCAGTGTGATGGTAATAGGGCAGTGTGGTGGTAATAGGGCAGTGTGAAGGTAATAGGGCAGTGTGATGATAATAGGGCAGTGTGGTGGTAATAGTGCAGTGTGATGGTAATAGGGCAATGTGATGATAATCGGGCAGTGTGGTGGTAATAGGGCAGTGTGATGGTAATAGGGCAGTGTGATTATAATAGAGCAGTGTGGTGGTAATAGGGCAGTGTGATGGTAATAGGGCAGTGTGGTGGTAATAGGGCAGTGTGATGGTAATAGGACAGTGTGGTGGTAATAGGGCAGTGTGGTGGTAATAGGGCAGTGTGGTGGTAATAGTGTGGTGGGGCAGTGTGATGTAATAGGGATAATAATAGGGCAGTAATGTGGTGGTAATAGGGCAGTGTGATGATAATAGGGCAGTAGGGCAGTGGTGGTAATAGGGCAGTGTGATGGTAATAGGGCAGTGTGTGATGCAGTGTGGTGGTAATAGGGCAGTGTGATGATAATAGGGCAGTGTGGTGGTAATAGGGCAGTGTGTGATAATAGGGCAGTGTGGTGGTAATAGGGCAGTGTGATGGTAATAGGGCAGTGTGTTGATAATAGGGCAGTGTGGTGGTAATAGGGCAGTGTAATAGGGCAGTGTGGTGGTAGGGCATAGGGCAGTGTGATGGTAATAGGGCAGTGTGTGTGATAATAGGGCAGTGTGGTGGTAATAGGGGGCAGTGTGATGGTAATAGGGCAGTGTGATGGTAATAGGGCAGTGTGATGGTAATAATATGGGGCAGTAATCGGGCAGTGTGGTGGTAATCGGGCAGTGTGGTGGTAATAGGGCAGTGTGATGGTAATAGATGGCAGTGTGATGGTAATAGGGCAGTGTGATGGTAATAGGGCAGTGGCAGTGTGGTGGTAATAGGGCAGTGGTAATAGGGCAGTGTGATGGTAATCGGGCAGTGTGGTGGTAATAGGGCAGTGTGATGGTAATAGGGCAGTGTGTTGATAATAGGGCAGTGTGGTGGTAATAGGGCAGTGTGATGGTAATAGGGCAGTGTGATGATAATAGGGCAGTGTGGTGGTAATAGGGCAGTGTTATGGTAATAGGGCAGTGTGATGGTAATAGTGCAGTGTGATGGTAATAGGGCAGTGTGATGATAATAGGGCAGTGTGGTGGTAATAGGGCAGTGTGATGATAATCGGGCAGTGTGATGATAATCGGGCAGTGTGGTGGGGCAGTGGTAATGATGGTAATAGGGCAGTGTGGTGGTAATAGGGCAGTGTTATAATAGTGTGGTGGTAAGCAGTGTGGTGGTAATAGGGCAGTGTGTGTAATAGGGCAGTGTGGTAATAGGGCAGTCTAATCGGGCAGTGTGGTGGTAATAGGGCAGTGTGATGGTAATAGGGCATGGTAATAGGGCAGTGTGCATGATAATAGGGCAGTGTGGTGGTAATAGTGCAGTGTGATGGTAATAGGCAGTGTGATGGTAATAGGGCAGTGTGTGATAATAGGGCAGTGTGGTGGTAATGTGATGATAATCAGTGTGGTGGTAATAGGGCAGTGTGCAGTGGATTGATAATAGGCAGTGTGGTGGGGCAGTGTGATGGTAATAGTGTGATGATAATAGGCAGTGTGATGATGGTAATAATAGGGCAGTGTGATGGTAATAGGGCAGTGTGATGGTAATAGGCAGTGTGGTGGTAATAGGGCAGTGTGTGGTAATAGGCAGTGTGGTAATAGGGCAGTAGGGCAGTGTGTGGTAATAGGGCATGATGGGCAGTGTGGTGGTAATAGGGCAGTGTGATGGTAATAGGGCAGTGTGATGATAATCGGGCAGTGTGATGGTAGGGCAGTGTAGGGCAGTGTGATGATAATAGGGCAGTGTGAGTAGGGGTGATGATAATCGGGCAGTGTGGTGGTGAATAGGGCATGATAATAGGGCAGAGTGGTGGTAATCGGGCAGTGTGGTGGGGCAATAGGGCAGTGTGATGGGGCAGTGTGGTGGTAATAGGGAGTGTGGTGGTAATAGGGCAGTGTGATGGGCAGTGTGGTGGTAGGGCATGATGGGGCAGTGTGGTGGTAATAAGTGTGGTGGTAGGGCAGTGATGGATGCATAATAGGGCAGTGTGGTGGGGCAGTGTGTGATAATGCAGTTATAGGGCAGTGTGGTGGTAATAGGGCAGTGTGGTGGTAATAGGGTACCATTTAGGAAGCAACACTAGACTGTTCTGCTCCCATTGGTTCCTTTGTACCATTTTTGATGGGGGGCAGGTGTCATATGTAATATAAAGCTCTAACTGCTGGTTCTGTCTATTGGGACAGACTTGCCTGCAGTTAGACACGCTTTGTGTCATCTCTGCTGTGACGGTGGACAGACAAACATAATACAAATCCCTAAATCTAGGTGAGTCTAGTCTGGCTGCAGATGAGAGAGAGTGTAGTGGTGTAGTGGAGCAGGTTTGGCTAAATTAAACTCTGGGGAGCAGCTGGTGCCTGGGACTGGGAGGGTCAGAGACGGAGAGATTAGAAAGTAATGGAGCCATGGAAAGGTGGAAGGAAGTAAAGGGGTACGCAGAGGGCACAGGGTGACTGGGTGGATAGATAGGAAAGAAAGAGAACTCGTAGTACTTACTTCCCTGTTTATCCGGATCTAAGAAGCCCCAAAGGTTGAGAAAAGATGGAAGGAGAAAGAGAAAAAGAAGGAAGGAAGCAAAGAAATGCTAATTATTATGATTAAAGAACAGGGGGATAGGAGAGCGAGAGATAGATTGTTTCTCACTACCAGTGGAGGATCAATGTGTAAACCCTCACACTTGTTGCCATAGCAAAGAGGTAGAAACCCAAGCTTTTTCTTCAACTTCCTGTTGTGCGGAGTGGTCACGGAACAGTAAGTGAACCAAACATGCTACACTTTTACTAGGATACAACCCTCCTCAGAGACCCTCCTCAGAGACAACCCAAATCAGAGACAGGGTGCTGCTTTTCCAGTCCCCCCCCCCCCATTCATCCCCTTCTCCTCCTCACATTAATCATTTAGTATGGCATCTGAGGGTGGGTTAGCCTAGCAGGAAGGCTAGTCAGGGGTCCTCACAGAGCCCATGTGCTAATGACACTTTCAAATAGAACAACGGAGTTTGGAACCAGAGCCCTTACACTCTCCATGAGCTCTAACACAAAAACCTTCCCCTTCACCTCAACCTACTGAGTCAGCGCTCATTTTACCTTTTTATTTTCTAGCAATTTTCCCTTTTCATTTTACTTTTCCTTTTCTATCCATTTTAGCTTCTCTTTTCTAGTTATTTCTTTCTCTTAAATCTTCTTTTGTTAAACAACACAATAGTGAAACAACTAATCAATGAGGGAGACTGCCAACGCTGAGTAGAACGCTGCCTCCGCATACACACACACCCACACACCCACACAGCCACACAACCACACACACGCTATTTCCTGCTCTGATTGGGCACTTCACTGAACAGGCTGTGTTCAACAAAGAGAAATAATTGCTAAAAGAGGTTTTTGAGACTGCCACCTTTACCTGACCTGTGTGCATATTCAGCAATGCCTCCGCATACACACACACCCACACACACCCACACAGCCACACACACACACACACACACACACACACACACACACACACACACACACACACACACACACACACACACACACACACACACACACACACACACACACACACACACACACACACACACACACACACACAGTCACACACACAGTCACACACACAGTCACACACACACACACACACACACACACACACACACACACACACACACACACACACACACACACACACACACACACACACACACACACACACACACACACACACACACACACACACAGTCACACACACACACACACACACACACACACACACACACACACACACACACACACACACACACACACACACACACACACACACACACACACACACACACACACACACACACATCACACACACACACACACACACACACACACACACACACACACACACACACACACACACACACACACACACACACACACACACACACACACACAGTCACACACAGACACACACACACACACACACACACACACACACACACACACACACACACACACACACACACACACACACACACACACACACACACACACACACACACACACACACACACACACACACACACACACACACACACACACACACACACACACACACACACACACACACACACACACACACACACACACACACACACACACACACACACACACACACACACACACACACAGTCACACAGTCACACACAGTCACACAGTCACACACACACACACACACACACACACACACACACACACACACACACACACACACACACACACACACACACACACACACACACACACACACACACACACACACACACACACACACACACACACACACAATGCTTGGCCCTAGCTCAATCACACAAACTGGATATTCCTCCAACACTAGCTACATTACTAGCTGTACAGCTTTGACACAGAGCTGGAAGAGATAGTATCTGGGATGAGGTATGAACTGGTACCTGGCTTGGTTTCCTGAATGAGAGTCACTGGAGCTGAACAGGTCAAGATCCCGACTAACTGATCACCAGATGAACAGGATCAGGCTTTTGATATCATCAGACAGACAGAGAGACGCAGCTCGGAGTCGACTTAGGAGAGCTTTTGGACGAGTCGTCAGCTGTCACAGAGGACAAAGAAACTCCTAGCTTATAGGATCTTATAGGAACTTATGGAATCTTATGGTGTTGCTGACACGATATCTATCTCAAATCCCATGTCCATTCCGGTACCCCCAGCGATAAAGAGACAGGACAATGCCAGGACAAGGGGACAATCCTCTTTAAATGGATATCCTCGCTGTCACATTCTTAGACACAATGTACTGGCCCGCCAACTGAGGCCAGCCAAAGAGAGGGTTTTTGGGAGAGACTACCTGTAAACACACAGTAGAGTAGGAGTCTCTCACTTCTCCTGCACTGGGCCATACACACAACACAACTCCCCCAGGTAGATACAGATACAGGACAATACACTGATCAGATTCTAGATGTCACATCCTCACACACTTTGGACTGGAGTTCCTATAGACTGGACATCCTTAGATACTGTACAGTAGCCTGCCAGCTTTGGCCAGCCTACAACATGCTGCTGGGATAGACTACATTATCCAAGAGTCTCTCCTTCCTGTGGCCAGCCTTCAGACATCTGCTGAGAGAGACTACATTAACCCCTCCTTTAGCACTTCTCTAGCACTGGGCCAGACACACAGCTCTCACGGGAGGGATCGGGAATTAACAATACAAAGTTAGCATTACAATTAGGCATGAGACTCATCTCTGCAGCAGTTGTCACACAGCTATCACATTGCAATAGAGTAATGCCAACTTTCGTGCACATGCATAGACGCTGTGGGGATGCTCACAAGTGCAGCCTCTTACATCGTAAGTCACTGCAATATCTTTGGTTCCCACAGCTGAGTCTCAGTTTAAGGAGCAACTGTGGGCCGAGAGAGTACAGACTGGAGTTGGGGGGCAGGAGAGAGGGAGAGAGAGCAGGAGAGACAGAGAGGGTAACTTACGTCTATGTAGTTGGCATTGACATAGTCAGAGTTGGGGTCTGCTAGGAGGGAGTGCAGCTTGACTCGATGACGATCATCTACAAGGGAGAGGGACGTTTATGTCAGCTTTATTTAACCAGGAAGTCAGGTTCAACAAAACAAAGCAAGTAGTGGTTGTTAATAGCAACTGACTTAAGGACAGGTTATAATTAATACAGTAATTGTAAACACATTTAAGTTCCAGTAGCTTTCATGTAAATGCTCTTCCATACATGACATACCGCTCCATTCTAGAGCGAGGGTCTGAACAGTACTTACGCCCCAGCAAACTGTCATGTCTCCCTTTAGTCTTGTCCTTCTTCTTGGTGACATCCCATCCATCAAAGAAGCTCTGAGAAGAGATGGAACAAGTGGTCACAAAGACCGTGAGATATCGTTAGCATACAGGCCCGTGTCATCACCAGATTTAAACAACACAGTGAAATACTTAGCTTGGTTACTGGAGTGTTAAATACTGCTAGAGCACAAGGGACACACAGTGTGTCATCAGATGAACGTCTCCTTAGCTTTGTTACCTCATTTAGACTGTCACCCTGAGGTTCTCTGATTAACTTCATCATATTCACTGCTCTTATTTCTGATAGGCATGACATATCTATAAGAGCATGGTGAGGAGAAGAAGAGGCTGAGAGACGACACCCAGCTATGAAGGAGGGATATGGCCTTGAGGGGGAGAGGAGAGGAGATGAGAGAGGAGAGCATCCAAGAGACGAGAGGAGGAGGAGAGGAAGAAATGGGGAGGACAGGAAAAGAAGGGAGGAGAGGAGAGGAGAGGAGAGGAGAGGAGAGGAGAGGAGAGGAGAGGAGAGGAGAGGAGAGGAGAGGAGAGGAGAATAGGAGAATATGAGAATAGGAGAATAGGAGAATAGGAGAATAGGAGAATAGGAGAATAGGAGAATAGGAGAGGAGATGAGAGGAGGAGAGGAGAGGAGATGAGAGGAGGAGAGGAGATGAGAGGAGGTAAATAGGCGAGCTTGTGTCCCTCTCATTTCATACGCATGGAGAGTAGGCCTGCCTGCGATCCAAGTGCTTTATAATACCTTGGAATCAAAGCGCTACATTTGTGATAGATGTTTATGGCACAATATACACAATCTGGCAGAACAGTTAGATACAATCTATTGAATCTAAATCAACTTTATGAGAGAGAGAGAGTAGAGACTAGAGAGTAGGGAGAGCGTGAGAGAGAGAATGAATGACTGAGTGAGCGTGACAGACGTGTTTGCGAAGGAACACAATGATTTCTACAACACATGGAGTAGCCAAACTATATTTTGGTGTCCAATGGTACATTTGACTGCTGTATTGTAATTTCAAATAGCAGCTATCACAATCATAACACTGCTTTTTTATCACACTTTTACAGTGTTAGTTTCAACAGCTGTTGTACAATACGATATAAAACACAAGAACATTTTCATTTTGACTGCACTGGGCTTTTAACTTCTTCGATATAGGGGGCGCTCTTTTAATTTTTGGATAAAAAAACGTTCCCGTTTTAAACAAGATATTTTGTCACGAAAAGATGCTCGACTATGCATATAATTGACAGCTTTGGAAAGACAACACTCTGACGTTACCAAAACTGCAAAGATATTATTTGTGAGTGCCACAGAACTGATACTACAGGCGAAACCAAGATGAAATTTCAAACAGGAAATGCCCCAGATTTTGAAGGCGCTGTGTTCCAATGTCTCCTTATGTGGCTGTGAATGCGCCAGGAATGAGCTTACACGTTCTGTCGTTTCCCCAAGGTGTCTGCAGCATTGTGACGTATTTGTAGGCATATCATTGGAAGATTGACCATAAGAGAAATTATTGCGTAATCTCCAGCTGCGTGTATTTTTCCATTTGGTTCAGAGGAGAAACCAAACTGACACAAATAATTTATCATCGAATAGATATGTGAAAAACACCTTGAGGATTTATTCTAAACTACGTTTGCCATGTTTCTGTCGATATTATGGAGTTAATTTGGAAAAAAAAGTTTGGTGTTGTAATGACTGAATTTTCGGGGGGTTTTCTTAGCCAAACGTGATGAACAAAACGGAGCGATTTCTCCTACACAAATAATCTTTTTGGAAAAACTGAACATTTGCTATGTAACTGAGAGTCTCCTCATTGAAAACATCTGAAGTTCTTCAAAGGTAAATGATTTTATTTGAATGCTTTTCTTGTTTTTGTGAAAATGTTGCCTGCTGAATGCTAGGTTTAATGCTATGCTAGCTATCAATACTCTTACACAAATGCTTGTGTAGCTATGGTTGAAAAGCATATTTTGAAAATCTGAGATGACAGTGTTGTTAACAAAAGGCTAAGCTTGTGAGTGAATATATTTATTTCATTTCATTTGCGATTTTCATGAATAGTTAACGTTGCGTTATGGTAATGAGCTTGAGGCTATGATTACGCTCCCGGATACGGGATTGCTCGACGCAAGAAGTTAAAGAACCCTGTAAGAGTCTGTCGACTTCCATGGGCTTCAAACTTCCTTTTAACCCCCTAGAGTCAATTGACGCACCGGTGCGTCAATCTAAGTACAGTAACATAATACAAAAATCCCCATCAAAATCCATCCGTTTAATCTAGAAATATCTGTGTTTTTGCATTAGATGTGTCTCAATCTACCGCATCCGCCATGAAAGTTGGCAGAGTTGGAGCGGTGTTTGTCAGACCACGAGACATCCCGAAAATCTGTCTTCTCGCGAAACGTCTGTAGCGTCTGAACAGTTGGACCTATGATTCTAAGCAGACATATGGCAATGTTTCAATAAGGTCATACTATGGATAATTTAGCCATTTGGTTTTTGAATTTTAGGACCCCTTTAGGTATTAAAAAATATATTTTAAAAATTATTTGAGAAAATGTTGAATTTGGCCTTTACTACCATAGCCCAGAGAAATGCATTGAATAGCACATTCAGAAATGGCAAAAAAAGACGGTCAAGTGTATCATAAGAAACCAGGTTTTGAAGTGTTTGTCTTGTCTCAATCTACCGCATCCGCTGATATTGCACTTCTGCATCTGCCGTGAAAGATGGCAGAGTTGGAGAGATGTTTGTCAGACCGTGAGATATCCCGAAAATCGCTCTTCTCACAAACACGTCTGTAGCATCTGAACGGTTTGACCTGTGTAAAGGGGAGGCTCTCACGAACACGATGGTGGTCTCTGTTTTTCTCTACGACCCCCACAAGTGTCAGTCTATGTGCCAACTTCTGTTTGTAGCCTCCGAATCATTTGGGATACAAACTAATGTGACATTACTGTGGAAAGGGGAGATTCTCATGAACATATCCTCACAATTGTCATAGGGCTCTTCTGAATGTAACCAGTACTGGTTGAATTTATCTTTATAGAAGGATGAAGGTCGTTTTGTGCCTGCCCAAAAAAGGGGTTAAATGCAGTATGTGTAAAAACAAAACAATATATTTCCTGAGATTTCGTATATCTACTAGATATAGGACTAACATTTCAAAACCTTGTTTCTTATGATACATTTTTTGACTGTCTTTTTTACCATGTATGAATGTGTTATTTGTTGCGTTTCTCTGGGCTATAGTGGTAAGGCCAAATTCAAAATGTTCTCAAATCATTTTAAACATTTATTTTTTGATAAGGTGTGCTAAAATTCTAAAATTCCAAATCAAATAGCTAAATGATCCACAGTATGATCCACAATGCCATATGTCAGCTTGTATCAAAAATACAAACAAGATTTTTAGTTTACTTGTACGGTTGTGAGACCATGGACATACAGTACCAGTCAACAAATTCAAGGGTTTTTCTTTATTTGGACTATTTTCTACATTGTATAATAATATTGAAGACATCAACATTATGAAATAACATATATGGAATAATGTAGTAACCAACAAAGTGTTAAACAAATCAAAATATATTTCATATTTGAATTCTGAATTAGACACCCTTCGACTTGATGACAACTTTGCACACCCTTGGCATTCTCTCAACCAGCTTCACAAAGAATGCTCTTCCAATAGTCTTGAAGGAGTTCCCACATATGCTGAGCACTTGTTGGCTGCTTTTCCTTCACTCTGCGGTCCAACTCATCCCAAACCATCTCAATTGGGATGAGGTTGGGTGATTGTGGAGGCCAGGTCATCTGATACAGCACTCCATCACTCTCCTTGGTGAAATATTTTTGATTTGGTTACTACATGATTCACTTTTGTGGTTACTACATGATTCCATATGTGTTATTTCATAATGTTGATGTCTTCACTATTATTCTACAATGTAGAAAACTGTAAAAAAATAAAAAAAATAAAACATCTACTAGCTCGAACAGAATTTCTACTGGGCTTGACATGTGAAGGCATCAACTCAAGTACTGCTCGAGAGCATGACATTTCCACATGTAGTCTTCAATTGTAGACTGCAACAGAGCACTGGAATTCAAAAACGTGCTGAAAATCGGGCCAGATCCACTGGCCCAAAACGTGTTTTTACCGGTCCCAGGCCAGCGTTAATGTCAGACCCTGCACACAAAATGTAAAAAAGGAATGAGCCAGAAAACAATAGGCTAAGTGGATTTCAACTCATCATTACCACATTATACGAGATGTGCAAAGTCATGCTCTCTCCTGCAGCGTAAAGAAATTTGACTGCAACAACAGTGCACGCAACACACATACACCCAGGTTCCAAGAGGCAGGACAGCAGTATTTCCCAGGCCTAACTCCCTTTGTAACTGACAGGCCCTTGTCCTATCAATTATTATTTTTTTTAAATTACCTTTATTTAACTAGGCAAGTCAGTTAAGAACAAATTCTTATTTTGAATGACGAGGGTTAACTGCCTGTTCCGGTGGCAGAACGACAGATTTGTACCTTGTTAGCTCGGGGGTTTGAACTTGCAACCTTCCGGTTACTAGTCCAATGCTCTAACCACTACCCACTATTATAGTGGGCGAGGGCTATGCAGACGTTTTTCTGGCTAGCGAATTGAAAACTACCATCGTCAATTTAAGTGGAAAAAGTATTAGGCTGAAGATGAGTCCAATCAGGTGTATGGCCGACAGCCGGCACTAGTGGAAAACACTTTACAATGGCGGCGGTAGCGTCCATGTTGTGGCACGTTCACGCGTTCCAACGCTAAGTCAGGCTTATCTCCTGGCTGCTTTACCGGGCACATCCAGGCGCTCCAAACCTGGCACACTAAGACCCTCATCAGCTCCGGCCCAATCGCAGCGTGGGGCGGCCGTCCACCTACAGCGCAGGGACAGGGGCAGCATGCT